>NW_009954555.1:2413517-2413916 GCF_000747805.2 Chaetura pelagica
CGGCGCGGGCTGGCCCCGCTCGGGTGGTGGAGCCCCAGCCCGGCGAGGGGTGCCCCCCCTCGAGTTGTGGAGCCCCAGCCCGGCGGGGGGTGCCCCCCTCGCTGCCCGGGGGGCGGTGGGTGAAGCCCCGGAGCTGCGGGGCTGCTGGAAAAATTACACCTGAGGGTCAAAGACTGGGTCTCCAGACCAGACCCATTCGGTAACTTCGGTGCCTTTAGGCACACACGCTGTGTTTCCAAGAGGAACATCGTTAAGGTTTGCTCTGAAAGTTGACTAATTGTTACTTAGCCAATGATAACAGAGAAAACACCTGGATGGTGAAAAAGCTTGACTGAAAATTCCCTTTTTCCCCTTTTGGCTGCTCCATTTCTTTTCAGAAAAAAAAAAAAAAAAAAAAAA
>NW_009954555.1:2413981-2422545 GCF_000747805.2 Chaetura pelagica
AAAAAAAAAAAAAAAAAAGAAAAAAAAGTTGGATCGACTCGGTAGGTGAGGGATAGTTTTTATTGGCCTAAGAAGTTCAGAAGGTTTTAGGGCTGCAGGGTTTTCTTTCCATAACAAATGCTTCACCTCTGTGTCTAAATATAAACAGTGAAGCTAAACCGAGCGCTGTGTTTAATTCTGGGCTGTTTGGGTGGGTTTCTTTCCTTTTTTTTTAAGCAATTGAGATAAGGAGATAAGGAATGCGTTTTCCTTATCCGGAAATAAAGTTCTTTTTCCCTGCACTTGATAAAATGGAATGCCTTTGAAGTACTAATTGGTACGGTGTGTGGGGTAACTTTTTTTAGCGAGGTTCAGTCGTGTTTTAAGAGAGCGACAGGAGACCCGCTTGGCCACTTTGTTTCCTGAGGAAGAAACGAGCTCTGCTTTGTTTTGCAATAGGGTTTTAAGCTCCTCTGGAGTGCATGTGGCTCTGCGCTGCATGGGGCATTGTGTGCCTGGATGGCCTCCTTATAGCCATATGGGGCTGCTTTAATTGTCTGTGAAGGAAAATGGCAGTTGACAAGGCGACTTGTTATATTAAAAAACAAAAACCAGCAGTAATGTTAGGCATGAAGTAGAGGAAAACTGAAGAATAGAAAATCTAGTGCAGTCTAGTTTCAGATGCTCCACCAATATGTTTCTTCTGGGAACTCGGGTTTATAGTAAACTGGATTTAAAACCCTACAGACGAGCACTATTCCAATGTAAAGCCGTTAATCTGCAGACAATTAGTTCCAGACGTGCAACCAAGTCTGCCTTTTTCTCAGTTTTTGTTCTTAACAGGCAATCGCATTTTCAAATACTTCTGCCCAGTGACTATCACCAGACAGGCGGTTCAGATGCTTCACAGCAAGTTGAGAATTGTGTGGGAGCAGCATTTAAAAAGCTTTTATTTGTTTTTCCAACCCTGTAATTTAGTAGTGTTTAAACTATTTTATAAAGATCTCTGGGAGCAGTGAAAGGTGGTTTGGAGTCCAGAGCACTTGAGTGCTCATTGTGCTCTGGCAGGCTGGGGGCTTGGCAGGCAGGTCTTGCGATGTTATTTGATCTGGCTGCACGATAGAAGTGACTCGGATTACACCATTTCCCCCTCCCCCGTGGCTGTTTGAAAGCGATGCATCAGCGAGGGCTGTTCAATAGCGTATTTTAAGACCTAAACTGCATGGATTCACTTGAAACGAGTTTCCAGAGAAAAGCAGTTAAAGATTTTTGTCTTGTTTTGCGGTTGGGATTTATGAATTGAGGCAAGGGCTGACGTAATGTATCCTACCACTTCCTTTGTGTGTGTTTTAGAGTTGATAGTGCTTTGTTTTACTTAAAATAGCCAGGGCTGTTTCTTAAATACTTTTCTATCTCCTTTCTGCTGTGGCCTCCAGTGTAAGCAGACAACTCGTTAAAGTTGTTTGTGATTATGCCTCTTTGAGGAAATGGTTCCTCTGTTTTGTCACTAAGGTTGAGTGAATTGCTTGTATGCTAAGTAGATGAGACTTTAATTTTAATTAACGTAATGATGTGTACAGCTGTTCTGTCAGAGTGCATCGAATGTCTTTGCAATTCTACTACAGGTTGTAGAGGATCTCTTGGTGTCTCTCTCAACCTGTCTTTCACTTTTATTTATGTAAAGGTGACAAGATGGGGCTTTTGTTTCCTGATGTGAGTGGTTAATAGCTCATCTGTCAGAGAGGTGTGGTTTGATTTTTGTGTGTGTGAGCAAACAAAGCTATATTTTTATTTAAAAGAACTAAACCTCCTTATTTTTTTGGGTAGGGGGGGCTTATGCTGCTTATTGTTTTCCTTAAGGGTAGCCAGAAGGAACCCCTAACTGCTCACTTTTACAGGATCAGTGATTTATTTTTTTCCGCATTTATTTTTTTCTGGTGTATTTTGAATGAGTTCCTGCTGTTGTGTTTGACCTATGTGAGGTAAAACACTTAAAGGGTGATTGTACTCTCTGGGAAAAAAAACCCAAACAAAAACAAACCCACCACTTTTAAAGTGTAGAAATAATACCATTCTTTTTTGGCTCCTGTGAGAGTTTTCCTGCTTCTGAAATGGTGATTTAAGAGGCCACATTTCAGCAGGTGAAAAATAAAAAAAATCCCACAATGAGGACATAAATGAACTACTTGATAATATTTGGTATGGTTGAGGTTTGTAGAGAGAAAAAGCCATCCTTCCAATCATTTTATGCTTCATCTTCATAATAGAGTGCTGCAGATTTTTAGGAAGATTGGCTCTTCCTAAAGTATCTCTTCAGAGGTAGTTGTGTTCTTTAATGAATGGACGGTTTTATAGAGCTAGCTCTGAATTACTAGGTCAGTGTGTGTACATATGTTAATCTTTCCTTGTTCAGGGACATTTTCAAGTGAAATAGTTTGTGCTGATACTGTGTATGCTGGATTAGGAGTAACAGGAGTTTGTAAAAGAGTGAAAACCAGTATTTCTGTAATTTGTTGCTACATCCAGAGAACATGATGTATCACCTAAGATCCAGTTACTGGTGAAAAAGCAATTATGAAGGCAGAGTGTAGATATAGATATCATGTGTTGAGATTATAATGAATTGTTGTTTTGGGCAAGTGATTTTTAAATTAAGGATATTTCTTTGCAGCTTTAATTTAGGCCCTGACAGATGAGTGGATTGAAAGGTAATGACTGGGTTACAGTCCCCACCTGTTTGCCTTACCCCTCTGGTGGCCCTCTTTACCCTGGAGCAGGGCTGTCTAAACCAGGAGTGAAACTTGGTTTTGAACTGCTGCTGTACTCATCTAGACATGTTTAGTTAAGCAAATTCTACTTCTGCCTTAGCTGAATGCACCAGGCAGAAACCAAAAGCAGTACAGGAGCTAGGTCACAAGTGCGTCGGAGAGTTTGTTCTTGAGGGTGTGATGGTTGCTGGGGACTTGACTTTCTTGGTTCCATAGCTCAGAGATTCAGAAAATTGGACGGAACAGAGCAGCATTTTCTAGGCATTAGGAAGCAGAAATTCCATGTAGCCTGTGGTGTTTGATGCACATGCTCAGCACTTTCATCTCTGTGAAGACTTTGAGTAGCTTTGACTGCTTCACTGAAATGTTGGCTTACAGATGTGTGAGCAGGTCAGTCAACAAGTCTGTGTATTAGTTTCATTAATTTTTCCTGAGCTGTGATGTCCTTGCCAAGATATCTATTCTTGCTTTAATTTTTTTTTTTAATTTTCTTTTGAACCTTGTGTGTTTAAACTGTAAGACTTGAATCTGTACATGACTAATAAGAGCCCTGAGTAGCTGTTTTGTATTTTCATAGAATCATAGAGTGGTTTGGGTTGGAAGAGACCTTAAAGATCATCTAGATCCACCCCCCCTGCATGGGCAGGGACACCTCCCACCAGCCCAGGTTGCTCCAAGCCCCATCCAACCTGCCCTTCAACACTTCCAGGGATGGGGCAGCCACAGCTTCCCTGGGTAACCTGGGGCAGGGTCCCATCACCCTCATAGTGAAAGATTTCCTCCTAATGTCTAGCCTAAATCTCCCCTTTTCCAGTTTTAAACTATCACCCCGTGTCCTCTCACTCTATGCCCTTGTCGAAAGTCCTTTCCCAGATAAATAAGATAAATAGTATCTTAATCACTGTAGTCCTAGACAGGAAATCTACCTGATACTCTGATGTGGATCTGTGATATTAACAGTCAGTTGCACGAATCTTTAAACCAAGTTTTTCATCTTTGTTTGCAGAACACCAAATGCTGCTTTAGAAACAGGTCTGTCCAAGGGGCAGCAAAAGGGCTCTGGTGTAGGAGGGAAGGTTCTGCCAGTTTTCCAATCTCACGCATCACTGAGCTGCATGTGGTGCTGCTGTAAGCATTCAGTGTAATGAAGATTCCCTAATAGGGCAGGCCTTTTCTTAGAGTAATTTACCAGCCAATAACATGGAGATTAATGTGCAAATATTTTCTAATATGTATAAGACAAGATTATTTCAGAAAGGACATTTTAGGGAAGAAGGGCCATGTCAGGGAAACTATAATCCCCGTTGGCAGTTCAGACTGTCACATCGACTGGACCTTGCTTGGCCTTGCCCTTTGTTTAACTGCTTCTCATTTTGGGGTGTATTTCTCCCAGAACAAATTTCTCTATTACTAAAGAAAGCAAAAGCCTGTAGTGATGTAACACTGAATTAAGTAACAAAGGACAAGACCCACCAAAAAGCTTTCTGCTTACAAAAAATGTCATGAAGCGCCTTTAAAAGGATTGGAAGGAAATTCATTTTTTATACTTCAACTTTCTTAACAGAGGTGAAATTCTTTCCAGAAGAATGGACAGAAATAATATTTATTCCAAAGTTTGCCTGAGGTAGTGGTTTGAGTTTTGACCTTTGGATACAAAGTGATAACAAATAGTGTTGAAAAATGTAAATGATTAAAGCAAGCTGGCCTTCTTTAGGGAATTTTTTTTGGGATCAAGTTTTGCCAAGAAACGGGCTTGGTGATTAGATAAACGTTTTACTACTGGAATAAATAGTATTTTATTGTGATGTGTGGATTTTCATGTAACCACATGTTTTTTATATAATGGTGGAGTTTGGAAGTCAGACTTTTTCTAATGTTAGCAAAAGCACAGGAGAGAATTGGTGGCTGTAAATGGAGCATTAGCAGGGTAGCTGGACGCTTTCTTGGGAAGTTAACAGCAAGTTTTGGAAGCAAACTAGGTTAGGTTAAGCTTCTCTGAAAATGGATCTAACTTCCATTTTCATATAAGATGACAACAGTGTGAAATAACAAATCTGGAAGGCATTAGTATTGGTTTCTCTAAGTTAGATACTGGCAGATTTTCCAATCTTTTTTTTAAATGAACTGACTGTTAAATGCTGAGTGATAGACAAACCTTTTATTAAAACCAACCAATCTTGGGATAGATACATCACTGCTTTTGCAACACCAGTTTTCCACATGTAATAAATCTTAAGTGCTGATTTGAATTCCTTGAAACTAGCAATTAAAAAATGCTTTGGTTTTGGCAGCGTTTTCTTTGTGAATTTGCGTATTTCTTGAGATCAAAATGACTTGTTTTTGAAATAGATCTGAATTTTTGTTAATAGACAGTAAGGGTTTCAGCAGCATCTGGAGTCTGATAAGCTTTTATTCTATTTAGATGCTTAAAATTAAAAGCATTTAGTAGTTGGAACATTATTGTCAGGTTTTGTTTTAGAATCTTGTTTTAGAAAATCAGTGCCTGTTTTGATCATTGGTGGTGGGAACTGTGCAGAGTTTAGCCATTACAATGTATATTTTAATCCATAGTTCTGTAACCTCTATTCTTGTTCAGCGAGCTGGTAAAATGAGGGCAGTAAAAAGTTCTAAAAGTTAAAAATGATGTCACTTTATGGCCTGTCTTTACTGGGGAGGTTTCAGCCCGTTAATCTAATCAGTCTATAAAATCAAGCTATTTATCTACAACAGGACCAAGATGTGATTTCCTCTAACTGTGGGAGGTCACAGCCTTTCTCTTCTTGCCAGTGGTCCCCACCCCTCCATCTCATATATATTGCTTGGAAAAGTGTGAGGTGTAGAAACCCAGCACAGTAGGAGATATTTTAACCCCAGTACAAGTTGGACGTGGGAACTCGGTTATTTGTATTTTTTGTGTTGTGAAGTTTCTTGGATTTAGTCAGTGACTGATGACTAAAAGTGGCCTCAGCAGATAGTTAAATTACAAGATAAGATGAGAATGACTGAGCCATAATGTAAGAGTCAATACAATTCAAGCACTTGAGGTTGGGGACTTTTTTTATTTATTAGAAGTTTGACATAGTAACAGATCCCTGTAGAATTTACTCTTCCAAGCAGTCAAACATACTGAATTTATTCTGTTTCTTATTGAAATCTAACAGGAACCAAAAAAATCAGATTTCCCTTCCTAGATAATAAAGCTATTCCTTTGAGATTAGAGCTGGGATGGATTTAATTTTTTTTATATAACAGCAGTTCCTGCTTATTAATTGCATGCTCTTAGGTAATCTTGTATGCTGGTTTGTGTCAGAGTAGGTGAGGAAGAACACATCTAACCTGCCTGTTTAATATTAGACTCTTGTAATTGGCTCAAAGTTGGAGACCTAGCCTGTGCTTCTTGTTAAGACTGGTATAAAAGAGTTAAGAGCAGCCCAAGGTTATTAGATCATTTGGAAACTGATTACCCTTTCACAGTGTAATAAAGTAATTATGAATAGTGTATGAAAATTGGTTGCAGTCTGTTTCAACATTATGACTGCCTGTCTTTAAAAGAAATTGCATTGTCCTCTTTTGTGTTGATCTTACAATTTGCATATTCAAAGCATGTTAGATATTTGCCACTTCCAGCTGTAAATGCTAAGTAGCATATAAAAAAAAGCAAAACACAACGCAAATTGTGCCATCTGTTTGTATAGGTTTTCTGTGAGGTTTTTCACTTCTTAGTAATATTTCACCTTGGGTCTGTTCTCTTTACAATAGTATATGGCACTGTTGTTGAGGGATTTTAAAGTATGTTCTGGTCTAAATTGTAACAATCTTTCATGAATGGATGTAGTAGTTGCAGCTGAGCAGGGCTGTTGCAGCTTCATCTGTTGGGTGTTTCTGGCACCTGACAGAAGACAACGTGTTTGGAAAGAAAGGGTCATGATGCTCTCATTTTAATTCAAGTTTCCCATGATCAAATGCTCCAGTATGTAGGGAATATCAATATGAATTTTTAAGATTTAGGAAAAAACCTCACCAAACCCAGCTCCCTCCCATTTTAGCCTAACTTGACTGTGTGCACAAATGAGAGCTGTGGCTTTGAGTGATACCATTTGTGACTAAAACATTGTTCATGTGAAAGATCAGTTTAGCTATGATCTCTAAGTCACAACCAGGAATGGTTTTCCTTGGGATTGTTTTTTTACCTGGGCTTCCTTTAGAAGTCCCCTCCCTGCTGGAAGGATGGTTTAACTGCTCATGAGGCAGTTGCTGGTGTCCTGGGATTTAGCAGGATCCCTGATGGCAGGTGCTGCTTTGTGAGGGTGGAGAGGTGCCAGTGGTCACCTCCTGGATCGTGTCACATCTGTCTGCTGGGACTGGAAAGTCTGGGTTTGAGGGGCTAATTGTCCAAAGTTTGCCTTAGCAAGATGTGCAAACTCTGTGTTGTTGGTAAAAACAATTCAGGTGGATTTTTAAGGCATGAAGTAATATATATCAGAATGAAGCTAAAGAAGTGCATGCTGAACTCCAGAGTTTAACTTTTTAACAAATGCAACAGTTATATTTTGGCATTAAGCTTTATTGAATCAATGCTCTTGGCTGAGTGCTTCTCAGGACATACTGTGGTATCTGAGATGCCAAAGGTAAATATAACTATCCTGTTGTGTTACATTCATGTGGGAGTTCAACAGTGGTTTAGGATTTCAGGAGCCCTAAAAAAATTCCTGACAGCAAAATCTCTCCTCAGTACACACCTCTCAGCTAATTTCAGGTGTAGAGAATTGTTGTTGGAGACAAATTATAAGCATTATCTGTCAGGGTAACACAATTCTGAGGTAATTTTGTACTCTCTGAAGCCCTTGTCATGAGTGGGGTGAGGTTGGAGAGCTGTGAGAGGCCACCAGCCTCAGCTGTTGGGTTTCTTCAGCTCAGTTGGGGGTTACTGGTCATCTGGGCACTGAGGTGGCACTAACATCTGGGTTGGGTTGTAGTGCAAAGCCCTCTGGCACAGCAGAAATGGAAGGTTGTTGTAACTCAGGTATGGCAGCATCTCTGCAGATCTGAGAGAGCTTTATTAAAACGGTGTGAACAGACTGTCCCACATGACTTTAAGCTAAACTGGTATGTTGGGTTTCTATCACAGGCTTTTTCATAGTTGAAAAATCAAGTTGCTTCAGAAGAATACCTCGGTTACACTGCTGCAGGCTGAAGAACACACTATGCAGAAGGCTACATTCTGGGTGGTTCTGCATCTTTATTACGTTTCCTAAAGACAGCTGATGCAGCTGAAATACCCATTGAAAAAATTAAAATAAATAGGAGGTTCTGCAGTGGGGTTTTTTGCATTGCTGTTACGGATATCTTGGAACTGAAGAAGCTCCAACCAGGCCAGACATGCCTCAGAAACACTGGTGTAGTTTTCTTCAAAACTGACTTTTTAACACATTTTGAACATTGGAAATACACCAGTAATGTAAGTTTGACTTTTCTTCCATAGAAGTTCTAAAATATACTAACTGTTCTTCTTGAGCAGATACACAAGTGATTAAGTCCTATAGATAAATATGTAGACTGTAGATTACAGAAACTTTTCCCATTTTTATCCTTAGGACATGTTTGAATTTTTTCCTTCCTCTTACAGCATAAATTGTACATGTGACTTAAATTTATTTTTGTTTTGAGCCATAGATCTTAATATGTGAGGACAATGTTGATTATGTGTTGGGGTTTTTGGTGTGTTCTCTTGTCTGGAATAAGATAGGGTTGTTTTTTTTGTTCTGGGAACTTGCTATGGTTTTTACTTTGCGGGGGGGGGGGGGGGATTTGTGTTTT
>NW_009954555.1:2422685-2445687 GCF_000747805.2 Chaetura pelagica
TTTTTGTTGTGTTTGTGTGTTTTTTTTTTTTTGGGGGGGGGGGGGGGGGGGGGGGGGTTGTTGTTGTTTTGGGGTTCTATTTTGTTTTTTTTCTTCCCCTTCTCCAATAAGGCTGTTACTTGGTGGGAGTTTTTAAAAACTCTTAAACAGTGTGAGTAGAGTGATACCCATCTGGGAAGTAGTGGACAAAGAAAGAATATGCACAGCTCTAGTGAAAAATCATGACAAGGTTTTCACTCTGCTATTGAGCTGAGAGCTTGATAAACATCCCTCTATAGGAGTTATCTTTTTTTTTTCTTGGCCCTATCAATGCAATTCGATACTAAAATGCTATACATAAAAGTTTATTTCATATTCTGAATTTAAAAAAAGTTACATAATTGTTTTGAAACACCAAAGTTCATTCCGATTCACTGGCCAGATCATAATTCAGTGGATGTTAAGAACTAGTCAGCAAGTAAAACAATCTTAGTTGCTGTGTATGTTGTCTCATGGGAAGAGGCTACAGGGCTGTAGGAGAAAACAGGCTAATCCCTGAAGTGTTGGGTAGATTTAATTAGGTCCCAGTTGCTTGGGTAACTGGTGCTTGGTGAATTTTCTTCTGTAGTATTTTGAAAGTAGCTCGTAAGCCAGCTCCTGATGTGGTTAGTTTTTCAGGAAAAAAACCCCACAACTTTGTGATGTGACAGTCTTCTATCAACTCGTGCTTGTTTAGTTGTTGAATGCTTGTATGCAGTAAATGATGGAAGCTTCATAGACAGGGATCTTCAAAGGTACACTTTTATAAGTAAAACTTTATTGCATCGTATTTATAATAAATAGTGTAAATTGGTTTGCTGTCATTGGTTGCTAAAGGATCACCCCAGGTTTTTATTTGAAAGAGCAAGCAAAGTAGGGTAATCCTCGTTATTGTGGGAATAAAGAAGGTCTTAAAAGACATGCCTTGGTCACAGATTCATTAAATGCTGCTGTGAACTGTTCATGGTGCTGTGCTTAGCCTTGTGTCTTGGCCACTACAGGCTGCAAACAGTTTTAGTAATCTTTTGATGTTGTTTCAGAGCTGCTTCTGGCGTCTAACCTTAAAATTTTACCTTGAAAATAGAGATAGGAATTTCATACTGCTTCATTTAGGGAAGATAACATCAATTTTGAAGATATTTTCAGTGTGATACATGGCTTATATTTTGGGATATTTGCATGCAATTATGAAAGCTAGGAGGTTTTCCTTTTGTCATTTATTTCATGTGCTCATTTTTCTCTTTAAATGTTTCAGGTCTCTTATTTTTGTGAGAATATAATTCAGTGCACAAAGCGTGAGTAAGGAGGGCAAGGCATAAGCACTGTGGCAAAAGTCAGATTTGGTGGCTCTCTGCCATCCTGTGATTACTGTTGGTGGCAAGTGATGCGATGTGGTGATACTGTGAGTGATGCCACCAGATTTCATGTGTGGATTAATAATGGTTTGCATTGGTTTTTCTATTCTTAAGGGCTTATGGTCTAATTTTGCAACATTGTTCTCAGCAGCTTGCACAATCAGACCTAAATACTTTAATACAGCTATATTGCCTCATTCTGTGACATGAGATTCCATTACGTTAGTCATACAATAGTTAACAGTATCTACTGAGAGTACTGGAAATAGAAATTATATTAGTGTTTAAAGCATGACCAAAGTCAGAAGTTATTTCATACAGTGTTAAAATACTTCCTCTTGGCTTAGATTAGAAGCAGACTAATCACTTGGAGCACTTCTTAATGTTTTCTTCCTCTTCTCATCAAAGATGCAGCCAGTTATGAAGCCCCTTTAAAATGGGTTCATTTGCAGTGGCCAGCAGATTACTGGCCCCATAGTTACTGTAGCAGAGAGACTGCTGTTTGGGACATAATGTATGATGTTGGAACACCTAATATGTGAGACCCATGATCTGATCCTGTCTTCAAAAATAGTGCTGCAAACCTAAGGAGCCTATAGTTCCATAAGGTATTCCTGCTAACTGCTGCCTCTCTGGAGTATACTGAATTTTCTGAACTAACATCAAGGCTTTGAAGTTTTAGAAAAGCCTACTTGTGCAGAATTTGGTGTTTTATAAATGTAATTAAAATGAGCTTGTTGTGTCCTGTCTTGAATTAAAAGATGAATGCTAGTCTTGGTGTCAGCAGTGGGTTCTACCTGTTGTCTCACTCCTGCAGGTGCTGATTGTGTACACTGTGTTGGTGGTAGAAAGTGGTTGGGTTGTACTAGAAGACTTACAGTAGAAGTTGATGCTGAAGGAAATGTTACTGCCTTCCTGACTTGCAAAGACTAATCTAAAAATGACTATATATAATGTGGTTTTTTGTTTCTTAATCTGTTCTACATCATGATCCTGTATGTTAAGATAAAGCTTAATGAGTATAGTCTGGAGGCAGGTTATTGCAGGTCTCAGTGAGACCTTGGGCAAGTTGGATGTATTCATGGATGTCTAGAAGACACCTAGCTCTCTTTTTTGGGATGAAAACATATTGGAAGTTATATGTCAATGTTGACAGCTTTGGTTTTCTATCTCTTAAGATCATACAAGAGATTTCATATGATTTCTTGAAATACAGACCCTCTTTGTGAATACCTTTTAAAATGTGTTGTGAAATCTATAGCAAGAATAGAAAAGGTTAATGAGCTGTTGTGTGGGTTTTAGTGCAGACAAACAGATTCAAGCAGTCCACCTGTCTCACAACTTTCTGTGCTGGTGCTTTCTCTTTCTTCCACACTGTTATGTATGTTTGCTTTCTGAATGCTGTTCCTGCTGCCTCACAGCAGAACCTGCTAGTGTAGCTGAAGAGTGAAGATCAAAGGTCACACTTCCATCAGGAAGGTTTTACTACTTTAAATACTAAGTATTTGTTGCTGTTTTCTGTAAGTTCAACGAAGGAAGTGAGACATGCTTTAATACATTTCAGTTGTTAAGTATTGTGAAATGATGAAGAATATGCTGACCATTTGCTGCAGACAGTCTATAATATGAGACAGATCAAGCCTGCATTTCATGCATGAATAAGCACACTTAATCTCATGATTACAACGGTGCTTCTGTACTGGGAAGGGAGGCTTTGTAGGAAAGAAAATTCTGACGTCTGCTCTGTCATTAAGCAAATAAGCTGCTCCTCAGGGAAAATGAGACCAGTGTCTGAAATTAAAGACTGTTTCGCTAGACAGAAATATCTTTTGTCTTAATGCTTATGTTAAAAGTATTTTAAAACAGTGGGTAACAAAAATTATGTCCTTGTAATATGTATTGCTCATTCTGAGAACATCTTGATTTCCTCCCCGCCCCCTACCCCCCCACCCCTTTGTCACAGGACTGAAAGAGAGCAGAATCCCTTTGTTTCCACTGTTGGGGAATTTTATGGAGCACTTAAGTGACATAGCTTTAGTTCCTCTTGTAGATGGTCTCTGTAACTCTGAGGATGCTGCTTTTTTTAGAGAGTAATTGCTTTAATTATAGCCATATTTCAGTGGAAATGTCTGGTCAGTGAACTCATCGTGGTAGCCCATCCTGTAGTTATTCTTTCATTTGGAGTCGTTCAAATACACAGGCAGTTGTATGGAGTTAAATAAAACATTTAGTGTGGCCAAAGACCAGAGGTTTTGCCTTTGCTGCTCAAAGGGGTTTTCAAAAAATAACCTGATCTAGGTTTTGTTTGGGTGATTTCAATAAAGATATTCTGTAGGCTTTCTAGAAGATGAAAGGATTGTGAGAGGGCAGTTGGGTGTTCAGCCATTAAAAAATGTTCTATACTTAGAGGGGAGTGACAGTTTGATAAGTATTTGTAGCCATGTTGCTTTGATGATTTATCAGGATAAAGTGTAATTTTTTTTTTTTAGGGGGGGAATGATGATCTTGTGGCCAGACTGGTGATGGTGGTGGTATGGTTGTTTTAGGTTCTCCTCTCTCATCTCACTTTTTGTCTCATGTGTTTCGTTGGCTGAATTGTTACCCTGTAAATCCAGTTCTGGCTTGATATGGTTGCTGGGAGGGAAGCAAAGTAATTGTGGCTGATAATCTATTCAAAATAATCTGCTGTATGTGTAAGTTCTTGTTGAACTTTTTTTCTGGTTTAAATGTTGTTAAGCAACCTTATAATGCAGATGTTTTCTTGGCTCCAAATGATGATTCCCTAGATAATAGTTCTGGTTACAGCAACTCTTTAGAGATCCCTTGGGCCTTTCCTCCATCACCAGCCTTTTAAAGTGAGGGAGCAATATTGCATTATATGGACATTGTAGAAAGTCCTATTTTTTTAAAGCAGAGTTATGGGATGGCTATTCTATACTACCCAGACCTATATTGTAGCAATAATTGACATCAGCCTGAATGAGTTCTGATAAAAAGTTGTAAATACGTGGCTTCATGTTTACTGTCTGTGGGTCATTGTTTGTTCCCTTCTGTTATGACTACAGAGGCCATAAAACCACCTTTTAAAATGACTAGAGGAGTTCTAAGTATCATGTTTTAGAGTGGATCAGGGATGAGAGTTTTTATCGTATAGTCATAGTTCTGCCTCTTGGTTGCTCCCTGGTTTTGAAGTGGCCACCTAACCACTCAACCCTTAAGCTTCTTGGCATGTGGGAGAGGTGAAAAGGGCACAGGATTTTAGAAGGGCTGTCTTCAGTGTTTTGTGGATCCCAGCATGGTAAATGAGGGCTGAAAACTTCAGCTGGTGACCAGACTTAACAGCTATCAAAATGAGTGTGCAGGCAGCTCCAGTGTCCCTGCTGTTTTTTAGATCCCTTGCCCAAGAGTAGTAGAGAGAACAGGAAGTCTAGCTAATTTATCTGTTAGAATTGGGAAATCTTATTGGGAGTACTGAAACTTTCTAAGACTCTGTTGATTTTATGTTACTGCTCTGGAGTTAATGTGGGGAGAAATTGTGACTTATTTGGAATTACATTACTTTTATGGAAGTCGATGTTTAAAACTATGTGAAAGAAAGTGTTCTCAGAAGGCTCTTCTCAGATTGCTGTGGTGAATATGGTACATGAATTGGCCAACCATTTTCAGTGGAGATAAGAGTTGATTTGTTCACCCCAAGTATTATCTCTGATCTTTCAGTCTACTCTGCAGTTAAAGCTGACAGGCTTGCAAACTTTTATTCTTAATGAATTTATGGCCTCTTGCAGGTAGATAGTTGTTCAGACAACCTGCCCTATGCCAATTAGAATACAACAAACCAAGTGGAATGTCACTTCCAGCTCTTTACCACTCCAGTCTTTAAAAAGCCTCACAATGGCTGGGGAAACCTGTCTGCCTTCTGAGGAAAGATTTAAAGATATCTGAAACATTGTTGGGAAAAATGAAATGAAACATGTTCTTTCACTCTGAAGGAGTGCAGAATAGCCTGTCATTTTCTGTTGATAAATGCAGAAGTAATTTTTTTTCTGCTTTGTGAAATCTTGCTTTGCTTTTGGGAGGAATCTCCTTCACTCTCTTCTCCTGTTCCTTTAAGTTTTGCAGCATTAACCTTGTGTTGAAGAGAGGGAATTACGATTTTATCTAAGCTGTCATCCTGCATAGCTCGTCTGTCAAACAGCCCCTCGACCTGGATTTCAGAATGATGCCATAAGATCCCAAGTCAGAGGGTATCAGTGGGAAGGTGGAATGTGCAGTGGGAGAGTGCTGATACGCAGCATTCCACAGGCTGTGGTTTAACAACTGTCAGAGAGCACAGCTGGTGTGAGGCACAGCTCCCAAATACCAGATCTCTTTGTTTTTCTTAGGTCAGGTTGGGTAAATACCAGGGAGAAAAAAAGGTCATTGTCTGTCATGGGAAACACCTTGAATTGTCTGCCTATGTTCCTGGGACGATTACTGCTTCTCAGCTTGGAGGGAAGCTGCTGCAGTCAGTTTCTTTCCCTGCACACCAGCTTCTGAGCCGTTTGGGGATGATTAGTAGAGAGCAGTTCAAAGTGAACAAAACATGCTTTTAATTGCGTGCACTTAGAGGGCTAACAAGAGCTATGGGCTGTAAATATGTAACTTCTAATGACCATTACTAGCCAGAGTGTTCCACCTCTATATTTGTGTTATAAACTCAAAATACCAGTGAAGGAGATAAGCAAAACAACTGATAAGAGGCATATCATTCACTGCAGAGAGACTCCTAAGAGCTTTTAACAAGTCTTTCAGCAAACCTGCTTCCAAGAGGGTCACAGACTTGTCCCGTGAGCATTCAGGAATAGCCAGCAGACTCCTTCAACACCCACTCAGCTGTAAAGCTGTTAAGACACCTCAGAAGAGGGTCATATGGTGCATGAGAATGAGGAAGAAAATTAACTTTGTTATTGACCCGTGCATTACTGTTATAGGAAGTTTGTGTATGTATATATGTGAGTACTTTGGAAGCCAGTTATCCTCTAAAGCTTGCAGAAAACTTAGTGAAGGAATCCTGAAGTTATAAAAGGCTCATGATATTTACCTTGCTTCATTCAGAGATCTCAAATGTTCTGGTGCTGCAACAAGTACCACTGCAGGGGGTTGTTAGATCTACCAGATGTTAGACTGATCTCTACTCAGCCTTCCAAAAGACCCAAGCAACGAACAAACAAAAGTCACTGTGCAGCACATCAGAAACATTTTTATTTCATGTAACCTTTTCTCAACTCTCTCCATACCAAGCTTTCACTCTTGTTTTTCAGGTTTAGGAGTAGCAATATTAAACCCAGTGTTAACAAGGAACACAGCACAACAGGTAGTGCAACAGCAATAAAGACTTGCATGCATCATCTCAGTTCTTTTTGAATCCATCCCCTGTTGTTGAGTAGTCTCGTGGGATGTGACATAAGCCTTGGGTTCTGTTGAAAAACAAAGTCTACAGGAACAGAAGACCTGGTCCTAGCTATGAAGTTCTGGTATTGACAGGCTTGCAGTTCTGTGGATGCTGCCAGATAGGATTGTTCTCTGCTGCCTTTGGGAGCTGGGTTCATTTTCCTTTTCCTGCTACCGACAGGGAGAGGTCTCTGATCAGGCTCTCTGTATGGCAGCTGGTTGGAAAATACTGGAGGTAAACTCGGCAGGATCTGGATTGCAAAACTTGTGGCAATTATCCTTAGTAAATTCTCACTCCTAACTGTGTAATATTGTCCAGGTGTAGTGATACAAAGCTCTTGCTCTATCTTTTGTTTTTTTCCTCTTGTCCATCCTGTTAGCTTCTCACTGAGTTTGCCTTCAGTTTTGCAGCCTGTGGATGGGTGTTGTCACGAGGCTGGTAGCTCTGGCTCTCCAGTTTGGGATGATGAATGGATCAAGGGGATGGGGAATATTCTGAGGGATATCCTGAATAAACTTTGTCACTCTGAATATCAGCAACTCACATTTTCAAGAGCAAATGATAGATAGGGTAAGAATGTGAGAGAAAGTTGGTAACAGATGTTTTTAGTATTTTCTGAAACTTAAAGGTTGAACTTCTGGGTGCCTCCCTAGTGAGGTCAAGCCCATGGAGTTAATAAACTTTATCAGAGGAGGTGGGATCTTTCAATGTGTAAGCTGTGTAGAAGCTTTTCTTTTGTGTGTTTGAAGCAGGCATGCCTGTATTAGGTCTACAGTGGTAGTGCTGCATTTTGATCCATGCAGTTTAGCACTTTGCTCTGTCTGCTACAGCTGAGATTTCCTTTTCCTAAAGTTGTCTTAGCTATTTTTCACAAATTATCTTGAAGGTTTTCTTAAAGTCAGTTTCTAAACCTCATGAGTATATGGGGGAATCTTTATGGGCTGTTCTCTGGTTTTTGTTTTGTTTTGTCTTTTTAAACAATTTAATCCCATGCACTAAAACTGAGTTAAAATTCTTCCTTGACATCAAAATTAAAAATCTCCATGGAAGGAACTCCAGTTCTAGCAGTTGCAGCACATACTTCCTTTAATCTGGTATTTGCTGAAAACAGTGCCTTTTTATCTGGCAATATGAGACTAACAGCTTACAGAAGAATGGTCCTGTTGTGTTTATTAAGACTGGTAACACATGACCAAACAAATCTTGTTAAAAGATTTATCTGTCCAGCTTAAGTGAGAAAAAGAAGCTCTCCTCTATAATTGTAGTCACCCTGCATGGTTAGATGCCTCCTGTTTCAGCCTCATAGCATTTCTGTTGGACTTGATTTCACATTATCTTTAAAACCTGACTCTTTAATACAAGTTAAGAGGTTTAAGTACTTAATGTACAAAGAGGTGGTATGGATGCCTTTTCCTCTGATAATGATTTCCAGGTGTATAGATCAAATAACTGCAGAGCTGAGGGTAATGGGCAGCAGCAGTTTGGCCATTTTAATAACTCCCCATGCCCAGATCTGACATGAACGTTTTAACAGGAATAAGAGCATTTGAATGTGATTAGGAGTTGTAGGGGTCTGTGTTTTGTGGTAGAAAGCAGAGGACAGAAAACTTCAGTGAGTAGCTCTGCAAACATATTTCTGGCTTATGTTTGACTTCTAAACAGTTTAAGATAACAAGGACCTTTAATGTTTGATGGCATATTGGATGGAGATAAAAGAATTAGCCCATACTGGACGTAATGAACTTGGCTAAAGGGACATATCCTGAGGCTCTAGTTAAAAAATAACAAACAAACAAAATCTTAAGAGTGTGGCTGCAGTGCAGCTAATATTTTTTCTCAAGTTTTTCAACTTGGGATTGAACAAACAATGGCTGGAAGCTATTTCCTCCACTCCTTCGTGTACCAGGCTCAGCGACTGTAAAGTGCATGTTCCTTTTAGCTTAAATGACTTTTTTCCTGATATTAATCTCAAAAAAGTTCCCTATGGAAGAAGCAGTAAACCAGTATCAAAGGCAGTTAATACTCTTCAACCTGTGGGTGCTGTAACTGGAATTTCTTTCCTGTAGTATGATGACAGAAGCAGCTGCTTTGGTGGTTTTTTGGTATAGTGAGAATGAGGAGCTGCCAGTGAGTAAAATTACTGGAAACTCAGGCTACAGAGCTTGCCAGAAACCACTTAAGATTTTTCAGTGTATTTGCTTCTACTGCCCTAATCCAGATTTAAACATCTGTGTGATTGCTGAGTTTGGCAATATGGATGAGCTATTATCCCAGTTTACTTTAGAGAGGGAAAAAGAAGGCTTGCAATATTTCTCTCATTTTTGTGATGGTGTTAGCTCTATATATTCCATATTTATGCATAATTACGTATAGAATGATTAAAGTGCTTAGCCCATTGCAGCATCTGTAACCGTTGAATAACGCTGTGTTCACACAGTGTTTACGTTCTGGTCAATAGTGATTAGGCAGCAGTGAAGCTTTTGAGTGTGGTGTTGGTAGTTTTCTGCCATTCCAGGATGGCTGGTGGGAGAAGTAAAAATGTGTGAGGGGAAATAGAAATAATGAAGTTCAGAGGATGTGATATTTCACTTGTGAGAAACTTTCTGCTCTTACATTTGAAGACTTCCAAACATGGGGTGTATGCTTCTAGTTTTAAATCACTATTTGCTTTTTGTTTCTGGTCTCAGTAAATAAAAAGTGGGGAGGTAGTGGGGAGGGAAGTGGTGTATTTCACTGCAGAGGCAAAATATATCTTGGAATCTTTAAAACCTGCTTAAAAATAATAAAAATAATTTATAAAATGCTTCTGTGTGGTAATAATTGCTTGATCTTAATTAGGTGGTTGCTGATAAAAACATTTTTTCTTTGCTCTTCCAATAGTTTTGTATTACTGCTACACATTTGAGGTCATGTCACAGGATCTCTTTTTCCCTAGTTTTTTTCTTCATAGTTGTGGTGCAACTACTCTTAAGGTTATGTGACTGCATTATTCTTAGAGAGACAGAAGTAGTAATTTTATGGTTATGTTGGTTTAATCCTGCATTATTTTTGAAATTGAATTTTTTTTAGTAAAATAGTCTTGGAAATGTGATTTATTTGTGTAAGATAGCTGAACAATGCTTACAATGAGATTTCCTCACTTGCCTTTTAGTGCTAGTCAAGCTAGATGGATGCTTTGATTAGATGAAGAGGTTTCCTATGCTGTTCATAAGTACGTTGGCTGTGAAAATTACTTTCATATGGGTTCTCCTGACAGGAGCTAGGAGGAGGGTGGGAATTTGGCTGTATTGGTAGCTGGAAATTTCATAGGTGAACAGAGTAACTGAGTCATTTGTGGTATATGCAAATTCTTGCACAGCCCTTCAGTAAAGTAAATTATTACAACCAGTGTGTTTGCTTATTCAGTGTTTCCATCATGATTTTGTGCAACTTAGACTTTACATGACCTTAAGAACCAGTGGGATCTTTGCTGGTGAGAGGCCTAACTGGTAATGTAAGATGTGTATCTGCTTGTGAGCAAGAGTTCCATGTTGTGTTGTCTCATAATGATATTGGACTGTGCAAGTGCTGCTTAGATGCTGCTGAAACATTCTTGACTGAAAACAAGACAAAGAGACTTGCTCCTTGACTTTTTTCCTCTTAAGTTCTCAAAAATTAACTTGTAAACAACATTCAGGCTTTAAAAAGCAGGAGAGGGTACTGATGTACTACAAGTAAGAGGAGGAGCAATGGAAAAGCTCTGAAAAGAACGACTAGTTGAGTCTTAAGTTTCTTGTGATTGTGTACCTAACTCAAAAATTGAGTCTGGGGCTGGTATGAAAGGAGTGGCTGGATTTTATCCAGACTTGGTAACATTTTTGGTGTGTTCTGTCTACTTTAGTTTCTGATCTCTAAAAAGCATGTAAAGTTCTCTTGCACATAGGTTGAGATGCCACTACTTCTAATTTTTAGGTTGCCCTGGGAAAAGAGTTTTAATAGAAAATGAATAGATTATTTACTCTATAAAGTGGCTTTTGTATCAACAACAAGAGAAGAAACCCTCAAGCTTGCTAGTGGGAGATTTCCTGGCCTCTGGAAATTTAAGACATTTCTTATTGAGTCCCTGTAGACCATTGCTATCACTATTATCTGCAACTTCTCTGGCAATTGACAGGTTCATTGTAATAGTCTCTACTGGAATTTCATTGGATTCCCCGTGTGTGTTATCAGAATGATGGCAGCTGCTGTAAGGAGGAAAGAAAATAGAATAATTTCCTACCTGGATGATCGGTTCGTTCGGGAAATGCCTGAGAGATTCAAGGCACAGCCTGAATTGTATCAGCAAAAGCAATTTGTCTCTCTCTGGCTATTTCCATTGCTGGGAGTAGTAGTCAACAGGGACAAGAATATTGTAGTCTCAGATTCATGTCAGAGTGAAGGAATTTCAAATACACAGGATCACTGACTTCTCAGCTGACTCCTTAAAAATCCAAATAGTCTTTTTTCTTCTCTAATGTGTTTTCAGATGGTTAATGCATGAACATTCAATCTTTTTGGGTCCCTGGCTTCCACACTATACCGTACTACACAGTGGACTAATTTCAAGTTGCACCAAATAGTACCTTCCTGAAAACAGGAACTGGGTGTTGGTAAATTCAACTTTATCCTGAATTGATGAACTAATGAAAAAAGGTTGCTTCCCTTCCTGTGTTGGATGCACCCTTCTTGAAATGTATGTTGTGATTCTTGTTCAGTAGTAGCTGTAGCTGCTCAGACTGTTGCTATCAAGCAATATTAAGAGGCACTTGGAAATAATTCAATTGGTGGAGATTTGCTAGAGCTCTTCCAGAGAAAGGACCAAAAATTCTAATGTGTGCTGCTGGCTGTCAGGTGTTATGCGACCTGTCAGTCCAGGTCATTTTTATTTGACCACTATAAAGGACTTTCAAAGGAGACTCAAAATTGAGAGTCAAGGATATAATTGCATAAGGCCAGTGTTCTTTACCTTTCATTTGTTAACTGTATTGATTACATGATCAGGGAAGTAAAACCACAGGATTGTCTCTGCCCTTCCTGTTCCCCAGCAGGAAACAATGTGTGGGGGTGATGAGTTATAAAATCATCTCCATGTGCTTTGCTGTTGATAAAGCAAGTGTGAAAGGTCATATTGTTGGTACATGGGAAAGCAGATTTTGTTAGTGCCTGTGTAACTCCTGTGGTTTGGTTCCAATTAATTTATTCCTGTAATCTGTGGATTACAGGTTAGGTCTATTTTTGGAAAAGCAGGATAAGGGAGAAGACTTCCCAACAGCTTGTCCTGGAGGTGGCAGATGGTGTTCCTTACCCCATGCCAGCTTTGTAGGGCATCCCTTACTGGTGGTGGTGAAATGTAAAACATACATGTTCTTGGTGGGCACTTCCCATCCAAGAAGTTGTTATATTTCTGTGATGAACAAAAGAACTTCTGAAGGAGTTGTGAGAACTTTTTGAGGATGGAGGTAGCTTTCAAACATTTTACAGACACTTGATAAGTTACCACCTTGTATTTTGCTGTCTTTTGCTTTAGGATGTGGGGTTTTCTTTGGGTTTAATTTTTGTTTTCAGAAATTGAAAGAACTTTGGATATTAACATGGGCTTTTCCCCTCTTTTTTCCCCCTCCTTCTTCAAGAACCTTTTTAAAACGCTGGGGTTGTTGGAGTGGTTGAATTTTTCCTGGATTTGAGTGAGAAATTCAGAAGACTGAAGCCCAGGCTCACTGTCTACCTTTCACGGAGGCCCAGCCGTGAGAGGACAGAAGAAGGCACGTGGCGAATCATGACAGCAGACAAAGAAAAAGACAAAGACAAAGAGAAGGACAGGGATAGAGACCGGGATAAGGAACGAGACAAGAGAGACAAGGTGAGGGAGAGCGAGAACTCGCGTCCTCGGCGCAGCTGCACCTTGGAAGGAGGCGCCAAGAATTATGCAGAGAGTGACCACAGTGAAGATGAGGACAATGACAACAACAGTGCCACCACAGAGGAGTCGACAAAGAAAAGCAAAAAGAAACCACCCAAGAAGAAGTCCCGATATGAGAGAACAGACAACGGCGAAATAACGTCCTTTATCACAGAGGATGATGTTGTGTACAGGCCTGGAGGTAAGAAGTTCTTGTGTTTCCTTTGAAAACGATTGTGTACCAGAGCTACCAGTTGGTTGGCTGCAGCAGAGAGCACAGTTTCTGTCTGTTAATTCAAATTATGGATGTCCTAGGGGCAGGTTACCCCAGCTCTGTTGGAGACACACACGGATATGCCTTGGAAAAATTTTCCACGATACCTTGTAATATCTGGTTTGCTGGAATGAGCTTAGCTCCTCTTTGAAAAAAAGCCACCCTTTTTAAATTTAGATGTCATTAATTATCTGTGTATCATATGGAATCTCAGTCCCTGGGAATTTCAAATCTAAATTGGATGAGCACTGAGCACTTCTTTCCAACTTAGATATGAGACCTGATCCGAGCTAGGTGGCATGTACAGATATCTTCCAGCCTTTCTGACAAGTTTTCCTGTGACTCTGATTTCTTTGTAGAGCTCCTCCCCTGTCTTCTGTTTGTGAAATATAAATCCAGTGACTTAAAGCCTCAGACCTATGATGCCATTGATTTCATGCTCCTCATTAATAGCTAAGCTAATGCCTACGTACACCAGCTTAGCTACTGGCCAGAACAGTGCCAAGATCAGCAAGTACCTCAGAGATTTTGGGGACCAAAGCAGGAGCTTGCAGTGTGCTCTGGATGTCTTGGACCTGTCACTTACTGCTGCTAAGTTTATATAAGGTTTTTAGGGTCTTGTGTAAGGTTTCAAGATCTAACCTCTGGCTGCTGCCAGCTAATTATTCCTCAAAATGAAATTGTGCTTGAGAACGAGATTATTCAGCCAGCTCTATTCTTCATTTTTGTGTTCATCTACACAGCATTTTAAAAGTGTTGATCACAGCTGATTGTTTCACCACAAGAAGTAGTTATGTTTGGCTTGACTGTTCAAAGCACTAGCTTAAGGGCTCTGGAAGTTTTATTACTTTTCTGTAAAATAATCAGCATGCTGGAGCAAAGCAGAGATGGCTTCAAAATCACAACTGTGGAAACGAATGAGGTAAAATCTTGTCTGTTTTTTCCGTGAGGTGCTGTGTATCTCAGCTACTAAAATCTCATTCTCTCATTACAGATGTAAAAGTTTCAAATGCTCTGTCCATTTATAGTTTCTGTAAATGCTCCAACATGCAAGTTGTACATGTGGGCAGTGTCAGCTGCAGAGATGGGCTGAAATGCTGCTTTTGGAGGTGTCGGGTTCCGTACTTGTGGTTCCAAGTGCAAGTTGTAGAGTCTCTTTTCACTCTAGACCTACCAGTTTGTCAGAATAGCTTATCTATTGAAATCTATCATTTCAAACCATTCAAAAAATAAATCCGTCTCTTGGCCAGGGCTTGAGCTGAGTGGTATCTGTTGCTTGAGCAGTAGGGAGCCTGCAGAAGCATCAGCTTGGGTGGTAATCTTATTTTCAGTGTCAGAGGATGAAAAATACTTTAGAATCTGTGAAGAACAGCTGTTGTGTGGGCCCAGTAGTACAATGCAATACACTGGCTTTATTGCAGAAGGACTCTGCTTACAATTAAGATGGAAAAATCAGTTTGTGATTCCAGTTTCCTCCTGCAGTAGGATGAAGAAGCATTAGCACTCTTTTAAGCAGTAGATGCAGTGGTTGGTGTATCTCTGATGTAGCAACATTCAGAGGGGTGTCTTTGCAGAGCAGCAGGAATCAGTTACTGTAGTTATACAGAGTTTGCACCTTTGCCAGATGATTGACAAAGGAGGGAAGTGCTGTAGTGTGGAGAGAGCTTGGGTTGTTTTGTAATTTTAAAATCCTCTTAATTAAATTTTACATTTTATTAGTAGTAATTAACATGAGAAGTACCCTAGCATTGACACTTTTCTGTTCACTTTGCTCTTTGTGCTTTTTAAAAACTTGTCTCTTGTCTTGAAAGCTGCAGAGAGCAATGAGGGGACACGTTACTGTTTAGTTCATCATTGGAGGGCTATTGGGTTTAGCTGAAACCTTAATTGACTCATTCTCTTTTTATAGTAATTTAAAAATTTTATTTAAAACATTAACAGAAGTGAGATCTTGAATACACATTCCATTGCCTAACGTATTCTAAAGCAGTTTTGGCTGCTGTTGTAGAAGAAATTATTGATTTCTGTATTTTGGCTAAGTTACATAGAGGGAGATGTATTTGTAACTAAGGGTACAAATTAAAAAAATAAGGTATTAAGAGATTTTAATGAGACTTGCACAGCCAGGATTAGAAAGGTGAACATTAAAGGTGTGTGCCTAACAAATAGCTGTCTTGAGCTTAAATCTTTTACATTTTAAGGAAAGGAAGTCTTTCCATTTGTTTCATTCTTGCTCTTAAATACTCTGACATGGATGTTCAAGGTCTGCATTTTTTACTGTGAAGTCCTTGGTTAAAATTTCATTCTGTTTACCCCATTGCTCCACAGTACTTACTCTAACACTTGATACTGTTTTTTGCTGTGCTAAGCTCAGCAGCTATATTTGAGTAATAGCAAATAAACTGTAAATAAATAGATAATCAAGATCATAGGGAATTTTTTTCAAAGTAGAGGTTACACTATATTGTTCCTCTGTAAACACTATTCTTAATTTGCATCAATCTAATGAATGTATGCATAGCTTGAGACCATGTATTAAAATTGATTGAAGCTCAGACAACACTATGCAATTCATCTTCTCTGTTGGAAATCACAAAGGCCTATCCCAAAAGGTTGTCCCACTTCCCCACCTGGTCTCATGTTTCCACAGCCTTCCTCCCATTTCCTTCCAAGTGTAACCGGGTTTTGTTTTGGTTTTTTTCTTCTTTTTTTTTGAGCACTCTCACCTTGCTTTTGTCAAAATTATTATCATGGGTAGCAAATTAATTTTTACTGTAGTAGGTTGCCCAGGGAGGTTGTGGCTGCCCCCTCCCTGGAGGTGTTCAAGGGCAGGTTGGATGAGGCTTGTGCAGCCTGGTCTTTGGGAGGTGTCCCTGCTCATGCAGGGGGTTGGAACCTGATGATCTTTAAGGTCCCTTCCAACCTTCACCATTCTGTGGTTCTGTGTGTATTCAGATTTGTTACAAGCTTCCTTAGCGTAAGGTAGTTGCATCAGGGCTGAGATTTTTCTTTTTCCTTTTAGACTTGGATTATTTGATGTTGAATTTCCTTCCATTTCTAGTGCAGATTGAGTCCCTTCTATCCTGCTGGCATTTGCCAGAATCCAGCATGGTCTGAGGAAAGGACTGGTTCCCCATACAACTTGTATGCATGTGCAGTCTGGTTAACACATGGTTCCTAAGTGGGTGTGCTCTGAAACTGGTGCTCTTGTTTTACAGGATGTTTTTTTGCAGTTCTGCTTTTTTGATTGTCAGGCTGTAAGTCAGTTGGAATACTTTGATACTTTGCAAACCAGATGTTATAACTGCATCTGTTGTTTGGGTTAGGCAGTTGGTGTCTCTATAGGATTGTCGGTATAAAAGAAGGGAACAACCTAAGAGGAGTTTAGGTTCTGTGTGTTTCTAGAGAGCAAGTAAAACTGGATCCTGCTGATGAGCAGGTTTAATGTATTTGCAGTGTTTGTAGAGATGGGAGATGAATAATCTGTACTGAAGTGCTGTCAGTCCAAGGGCTGTCAATGTATTGTGCTGGACTGCAGTGGCAAAGGGTTGTCCAGGCTTATTTCAAGTGCTGTGCTAATCGAGAAACTCTTGAGTGGCTTTTGTATTGGTCCTGCCTTTGATGTTTGGTGCAGAGGATGACCTGCCTAGCTGAAGAGGGAGCCAGGTGGTGGACGACAAATAGCATGTCACAACTTGCGATTTCTGGCCAATGTAAGGAAAGATGAATAAGGGCAGCAACGTATTTAGCCTTACAAAGACCTGAGAGAGGTATTTTTCTTGAATGCTTTCAGCTTGTCCTTGAATATGAAGATTTTCTTTTCAATATCCCGGTAAATGGTTCTTATGAAGTAAATGAATTAAGATTCCAGAGAGAGTACATGGCAGAAATAACTGCATCAAAATAATAGCTGGTTATGTGAATACTGTTATAGCCCTGTTCCTGAGTCTTCTGTGAATTCTTGTGCACCTTTGTTGCTGGAGGAAGCTGTGTGGGCCCTGTCGTGTTTCACCCTCACTCTGGTCAGCATGTCAGGAAGAAGTATAACTATGTATTAAAGCCACAGAACTTAATACTAAGGATATTGTTGCTACTGTGCAGACTGCAGTAATGTCATCAAGGTGGCACCTTGAATGCTGGATTGGAAAATCTTTGTTGGATGGAAGTCTTAAGTTGATTTGCAGCCTTAAGAAAACATGATATGTCACCTGGAGATGAGGGCAAAGTTGCTTGCTCTGCCTACGTAGAAACATTTAAAAGGATCTGCTGGAATTAAAAGGATTTATGAGGATCTGTTTCTACAGTGACATCAGTAGCTATATAAACAGCACATCAGCAAGAAGAATCAACATGAGGTAACACAAGGTGAAGTGCTTCTGTAGGGAGAATAGTGCATTATAGGACTTCATCATTTTCTAGCAAATTGGTTTGGAACAGCTTACATGAGAGGCTCTTTGTAGGTATTGTGTGATCTGTGTGAAGCTGGAAGAGGAGGTGCAGAGTGTTAGATGTGGAAAGTGTGGTTTGATATTGTGCAGGGAAAGGCAGAGTTAGCTTCATGTGGATCCTGGAACACCTGCCTTAGTATACAAGAAAATAGGCATGTGGGTTTTTGCCACTTGGAGATGTTTTAGGCAGTCACTGTTTGGAAGAGCTTTTTTCTTTCAAGGTATGGGAAATCAATGCCACTAGGTTGAAAGTGAGATATTGCAACTGGAAAATATAACTTGAGTTGAGTAATAACTTTTCTGGATTTATGGGTTGATGTCTCTTTAAAATTTTGTTAGATTTCTGTCCCTGAGTGCTGTTCAGGAGGCATCATGACCCCATAAGCTATTATCTGGACAGGCATCAGAGAGGGGAAGAGAGACTGAATTTGCAGGTCAGATGCACTGTTGTGAAATACTGCTGCTCAGTGGTCACTAAATGTATCAAAGTGAAATCTTACATACTTCTTACTTTGATACATTCTGGGATTATAGTGTATATGGCCATTCTTCAAAGGGAGCACTTCAGAAGCTCTGAAACAGTTTGCAGGCTTCAGTGGCTCAGGTTTTTGAAGCCTCCAGGTGTTGGGTTATTGCATTATCACAGTGAGCAAAAAGCTAAAGATGGTTGGGTCATCTTTTGTGGGAATGTGGAGGTCTGACACCAAGTCTGTCCAGTGGGGTATGGCCAGTGGAGTTCCAATCAGCAGAACTGGGATTATGGATACCTAAGATCCAGTTGAACTGAGATTTGTTTTAGCTATCTTAAAATCCACTGACAGTTTGGTTAGCAAGGAAGGATTAGGACTTCTACATTTCTAAGCTCTAGTTTTTGCTAGTGTAATTAGCTGCTAAGAGGCTACAGGAAAGCTGGGGAAGGACATTAGACAAGGACATGGAGTGATAGGAGTCAAGGGGTGATGGTTTTAAACTGGGAGAGTATAGAGTTAGGTGGGACATTAGGAAGAAATTCTTTAGTGTGAGGGTGGTGAGGCACTGGCCCAGGTTGCCCAGGGAAGCTGTGGCTGCCCCATCCCTGGCAGTGTTGAAGGGCAGGTTGGATGGGGCTTGGAGCAACCTGGGCTGGTGGGAGGTGTCCCTGCCCATGCAGGGGGATTGGAACTAGATGATCTTTAAGGTCCCTTCCATTTCAAATCAGCCTGGGATTCTATGATTCCCTTTATTACACGTGTGCCAACATAATTTGCATTATTGTAACTGAGGAAATTGCTGAAATGGTTCTTATAATCTAGAAACCCCCCATCAGCTTTATAAAAATATCTACATATATAAACAAAGTGAAGTGATTTCTCCTTTGCTTTACTTTGTTACTAAGTGGTAGGCTGGTATTTGGGTTGAATGTTGGTGAAATTGAAATGCAGGGATTTGGCTCAGTCTTTGACAGTGATTGGCTTGTATTTGACATTGACCAGTATGTTTGTCATTCTTCTAGATGCTGCCTTCTATTTATTCTGACAGCTTTAGCAGCTGAGAAGGGTGGCCATGCCAGAATTAAGTATAAAAATACATATAATATGAGCATGGTTTTTTTTTTCTATAAACCTTGAAGTTCTGGCAAGTGTTCTTTAGGTTGCTAAAAAGTTTTTTTGGAAAATAGTTAATTCTCTTCTAGGAAAGGTTAAAATTTGAATTTTACTCCTGTGCAGAAGGAAGAAATGCAATGGCATTATTTTTTCAGCTGTAAGTTTTAATTTTAGAAGGTCTGTTACCATCATAATTCTACATCATTGAAATAATTGGATAGTCACTGACACACTCTCAGCTCTGCTGTAAATAGGAATAACCCCAGGAGCTGTGCTGCTTCATGTTATAAAAGTTCCCTTATTTTTCACACTTACACCACTGTTTCCAACCTATCTGCATATGTGAATAGTGGTGATGAAAACTGGTAACAATCTTGTTTCAGAAGAAGAAATTATATTTTGTTTCAGTGGAAACTAATACATTATTTACCCTTTCCTCCTTTAGTAACTAAAGGAAAGGGGGAGGAGAATAGAAGTCCTGGATTAGTAGGTGAGTCTTAATACATGTACAGAGGATTAACAAAATGCATAAAGCATTTAAAAATGCATAAAAGCATCATAGAAGGATTTTCTCTGAAGTTGATTGAAGTCAGTAGAGAAGTGGTTCCATGTGCAGCTGGAACTTGGGTTGTTCTTGTTCTGTACTATTGGATAGATCAATTGTAATTAGTTTTTATTCTTAGCATTTGAGATTTTAGGGAAAGTGGTTTTTAAAGATCAGGTGAGTAGGTGAACAATATTAATGTAGAAAATAATTAAGGTGATATGACAGCATATACTGACCAGTTAACTGCATGTAACTGATTTTCTGGATGTGTGCTGGTAGCATAAGCAGAAAACATAACCCAAACGGGGGGAAAGATGCTGCATTTACTGAGTTTGTGTTGACTCTTAACCATGGCAAGCACTGCTCTACATGTGGGCAGCTGTTGGAGCTTGGCAGATGGAGTCTTAAGTGCAGATCAAGGTTGATGTAGCAAACGGATTCCTCTGGCTTTGTTTGGCTTTTGTGTAGAAATCATTAAGAGCAACACGCAGGAGTGAGTGTGCCTGGGGGGGCTGGATGTCTGGGGACATTGCTTAGCCAGTCTTGGTCTAACTGCTGTTTTTTCATATTGTTTTGTTATGACATGGAATGGTGGCAGTGTTTTCATAACAAATGAATTGTGCAAGTGGAGAGTTGTAGATAAGACTTTCTCTATAAGGTTATTGTTAATATTTTATCTGCAAGTCATCCCTCTGTTCCATTGTAACAAAACATGGATCACTAAAAGAAGTACCAACACTGACTGCTGTAATGAAGCATTACTAAAGCAGCATGGATTACATGAACTCTATAAACATGTGCTGTGTACTAAATGAACTTCATAACATGTTCTCTGAGAACCTTGTAATGCAAAATATAAATACTTGGTAAAGCTGTGGTGGTTTGGAGCTGTTGTAGGGTGAACGAGAAACTTTACATAAACACCTTGTTGAAATATTTTTGTGTGTGTGTGACTATGTTTTTCAGTGCTGCTACGTATTTGTAGGTAGGTGAAAATCAGGTTAGCAGACAATAGGAAGACTTATCACATAAGCTTACTTGTGAATGTCTGTATTTGCTTCACTGCAGGCTCTGAGGCAGCAGCTGCAGCATTTGAAATACAGCATTTTGTGAAAATCATCCTCACCCAAGTGACACATGGAGTTTTCCCCTTCTGAACCCATGTTCTTGTTCAGGGCTGCACCAATAGCTTCTCAAATGGATCACTCATCATCCATTTGTCTAAGCTGGAAGATGAAGTGATGGGCCAATTACTAGGGAAATAGTAATGGCTGTAATTTTTTTCTAGTTGAGGGCTATACAAGTAAAGCTCATCCCTGTTTTGATGAGGCATTGTAGTGTGTTGCACTTTATTATCAAAAGGGTAGCTAAGGGAGAGAAGTTAAGCAACCATTTGGTATTTGTGGTGGGTATGGGAATAGAAGAGTTTTCTCTTCCAAGTCCTTTTGGTGTGCTTGTGTTGCCTACTAGAGCATGGAGTTTTAATTGTGCATGGTCCAATTGAAGAACTTCTCAAAGTCATTTAAAGATGCCAGTTTTCACATTAAGAACCACTTCACAGGCCAGCTGTTCACTATTCATTTCTTCTAATGTCACCATTGACTCATTACCAGAACTTGAGAAACACAAATTAATGGATGTGCTTGAGAAGAAAGATTCTGTATCCTGAGTGACACAGACTCTGGTTCCCAAAACTCTTCAGGTTTTCGTGTGGATTGGCCCATTGTGAGCACTGATTCTGAGGATAGCCTGGCATGAGTTGGTGGCTGAGCATCTACAAAGTCTTTGCTTTCACTGTGGATTTTTTTTTTTGACAACACTAATTTGTGTAAGAAAATGGTTTGTATCAAAATTGTTAACAGAATATGTCTGGATGCATCTGGCAAGAAGAACTGTGTGGTGTTGTGGATGTGCATGAAAAGTGCAGAAAAATAATTGGTGTGGGAAATCATGTAGCTGGGTGCCTGAAGTGCAGAACAGTTGCTTTTATAATATTGGGAACTGCAGCCTACAATTAGCTGTCATTAATTTTGTTGAATAGAAATATGTTCCATTTATTGTACAATCAGGAGCCAGGCTTGAATGAGTTTAAATAGATGAAATCTAAATTATACTGACAGTCCATTAAACAGCAGCAAAACCCCTTAAAGAAAATGGATTCGCTATGATACCAGTTTATAATAAAATCATTTGCCAAATAAGAACTATAGTCCAGGCATCAGGAATACTCCTGTGAGTTTCAAATGAACACAGTAAATTGGTTGAACCATTTATTGCAGAGCAGGGCTCTAGCACATTGTTTTCTGACAAGGAGCCAGCAGTGTTGCTTGAAATCTGCTCAGCAGGAAGTGACACTAAAAGATCAGACTAGCAATTTGTTTGTTGTCAGCCATATGGGGGGAAGAGGCAACTGTACAGCTCCCTACCTGTCAGTGGTAATATTTTTCTAGTTAAAACCATGTGTTTGTCATTCCCAGTGCATTCCTCCCTGTGTTTGTACTAAACCATGGTGCCAAATGCAGTGCTGTAGGTAGAGCTCTGATTCCATTATTGACCTTTGTTTTCAAGGCTTTGGTAATTTTCCTGTATTTTGCAAATTCGGATTTTAAGATTTAAAATTCATTGACTGTTACAAGTTTTTCTGATCCTTTAAAAGGAACCACTTGGTTACTAATGATCTGTAACTGCTAATACTGTGCTCTTAATCACAGAACTGTTCTGGGTGGTGATGGTGAAAGATTGTGGTATTTAACTTTAAGTACCTGCAGTGAAGAGCCCTGCTGCTTGGGGCTCCCCTTCCTTTTGGCTCTGGCAAAGATATTTCTAGAGAACAGTTCAGAATTGCCTGATCCTGCTTCCTCACTGGTTGGCAGAGGACACTAGGACAACTAAGCCTTTTAATTTTATTCACCAGAATGGAGCAATGTAAATATCTTTTTAGTTATGGGATGTAAATAACCTTTAATTAGTCACCTGTGCCACAACTTGTATTCAGGATATGTATTTATATCCACACACACACAGAGTGCCTGTCTCCCTCTCAGGTCTTTATTTATATGACTCTAAAGTCTATAAATAAAACTCTCTCCCAAAGAGCTGGGGTCCATCTGGATTTCTTCTTTCTTTTTCTTGCTTTTAATCCAGGATGGCTCACATGAGACAAACCTGTTTTGCTGTGGTGCAACTTAATCTGGAGACCTCTTGAGTCTTGGGATGATTGATTATGTGAGCCTGGCTATTCGTCTGGTTAGTTGTGAGAACGTAGGAGTTGATGCATGAGCTATTGAAACTTAGTGCCTGAGGAGCTCCCCCAAGTTGTACCTAAATAGTTTTAAGAAGTTGTTTGGTTTAATTTTATTTTTTTATGTACATCCATCATGTATTTTTTCAGGACCTCTTATATAGCATATCTGAAGGAAAGCAAAATGA
>NW_009954555.1:2445997-2451571 GCF_000747805.2 Chaetura pelagica
AAGAGTGTGTAAACCTGGAACATGCTGGGATGTCAAAACTGGGCAGTGTGTGTATATTGGAGCTTTTGTTGCTTACAGCTGCACTGTGAAGTCTGAGCTGGTGACTGTTGAAATGATAGCAGGGGGTTGTAGACAATTCCTTGACACTGGCTTTCAAGGAATACCTTTCCTGTGGAAGTGTGGTGCTGTGCAGAGAGCATAAGGCTTTGCTTCTTGGATGAGGCAAGTGTCTCATTAGGTAAAACATTAAAGGATTTTAATTGTGAAGATGGTTACTACATAGATCACAGCATTTAAGCTGATAAAGGTTCTAGTGTTCAGAAAAGTGAGGTGGTTGGGATTTTTTTCCAAAAGATCATTAAGTCCATGTAATGAAGCTTTACTTTTAAAAGCAGCTTTTAGTGTGGGAATATTAATGTAACCCTTCAGAACTAGGGCACATCTGGTGCATATCACAAGCCCAAAGGCATAATGACTCTGTACCATGTGTCATAGAAATACTTCATCTCCAGTGGGACATTTTTCACAAAATAAGAAAGTAAACAAAGGCACTCGTGGTTGGAGACAGAGGCAGTGAATCCCCATTAGCTATGCAGGGAACTTCAGGTTCATTTTGCCATCACAGTGGGAAAGGTTATGGAAAGCCCGTTATTTTCTTTTTTACTCTTTTTCTGTTGGAGGGTTTGCATGTTTGTCACCAGTAAACTGTGGTGTAACAGATCAGATGGTTAAGTCATCTGAGGTGGCCCTTGGAAGTTGACATGTGGGTGTTATGTTGCTGTGGAGAAAGCCAGAGTGTGAATTTATAGCACCTTTGTTTCCGGTATGGTTACTTGCTTCATTCTTGCTTTTGTTTACTCATAAATGCAGGATGATGTGAGGATGACTATCCTTCAGTAAAAGAAATTAGCTTATACTTTGGTGAGTGTGTAAGGATGTTGAGAGCAACAATTTTTGCTTCCTGTATTTCATTCTGTAGCTTTCTTCACAGTAATTTCTGTGTTGTTGTGCTGATTTTTTTCACTGAGTCAGATGTAAATAATCTGGCATCTCCTTTCGTTTTCTATTATTGGTGTGATTCTGTCTATAAAGGGGGTGGTTGTGTCTTTACACAACTTGGGTGAGTTGCCATAAAGTGGAAAAGCTTAATTACAGTTGTGAGCCACTTAGTCCATAGTTCCCTGTAATGAGATGAGTGATATTTTGAGTATTGAGAAGTACCTACTTGAAAACCAGGGGGGTAGGAATTGCGTATTGCCATAGAGCAAATTCCAAACCAAGCCATTTGATTGATGATATGTGTAAATTAGAAAATTTATAGTCAGTCTGGTTGTTGTTGGGCTTTTTGAGTGGAAAGAACTGAATGTCAAGCATAGTAGAAATGAATATTAATGTTGGAGGAGCAAATAGGTGTCTGAAATATGCCTGTATTGTGAATTCTTTTCTAGAATAATAGATGTTGAGCTGACCAGAATTTCTTTCAGGTATCTGAAGGGAGAGTGCATATGGGTTCATTGTGGTTTAGGCTGACAAAAACAGCCTCAGGCTTCAGACTTCATTTAGCGTGAAGAGAGTACATGTCACTCAATTTGTATAAACATGCTGATCAGTGAAAGCATTCAGAAGCAAGTAAACTTGTCTGGATGAGAAGCATCTTTGTGATTTCAAGTTTTTTAGCTGTTTCTTGATGACAAATGGGGCATCTCTTGTAGCTGTCACCAAGTGGCAATAGATGCTTGGACACAAAGCAGCCTGAGCAATAAGTGATGAGAATTGAGTGAAGTTGTCAAAGTCTATACAGAAGTTCTCTGCACCCATATAGAGGTAAAAGTGTTCCAGAAGTATGTGATCAGTGGGGTGAAAAGGATGCAGTAGCACGTTCTAGTGCCCTAAGGTTAGGAGGGGCAATTCTGTATCTTTCCTGAGTATAAGTCCCATCTAGGCAGGTTTGTTGCATCAGAAAAAGATACAGAGTTTTTCTTTATTGCTTGGGTCCACATGGAAGCTATTCTTCAAAATAACATTTTGTATTTTGAGTTTCTGGTAAGTGAAAGTAATTGCTCTTCTGGTTGAATTTTGAGAGACTGATGTGAAAGCAACCATAAAAGTTCTCCTTTTGGCATTTTTCCAGTTTCTGGCGTTCATGACATTGCTTTGCGCCTGGATAAACTTGTTGTCTTATCTGTATTGGCCTCTATTGCTTTGGAGACATCTTAACTGGATGTCATCTTTGTTTTAAATCTTGGCAGGCAGCCAGCAGTGCCTTACTTAAATGCTATATACCAGTGAGTCAACATGTTTTCTTTATCCATAGTAGATGCTAGATTGTCTTTGTGTCAACCATTTCAGGGGGATATTTAGCTGTTTGTTCTGTGTGCTGTCTGATGGCTTGTGAAAAGAAGGCTTGCAAACCAGATATTTAAAAACCAAGCTTGGAAGTTCTGGTTGTTGCCTGTGTCTGTTATGTTGTAGCTTTTTATACACCTGGTCCAGTGAATCCTGAAAAACTTGCCACAAATGAGTGTTGGGATGTGGATGATTAACCTGGGATGCTGAGCAGGTAGTTTGAGGGCTGACTTAGTGGAATGATTAGCCAAGGAAGTCTGGGATAATAAAATGGTGCAGGAACACTTTGATATGGTTAAATTGATTCAGCTTCTGAATGAACTGGATTGACTCATACTGTATCATTGCAAGGAGGTGAAGTGGATTAATTTGATGCTTACCTCCCAGGAGAGCCTGAGCTAACTGACAGCCACTATTCTGTTGTGATATGTCCCAATGTAGGAAGGGTTTTTATAGTATGAAGTATTAAGATTGTGACTTGCAAGTTCCTTTCCTTGCTTCATCAATAAAACCCAAACCAACCTCAAAACCACAACTCTCTGAAACTGTGTCCTATCACCTGACTACTTTAGGCAATGCTTTCTTGCCTGTAAAATGAAGGCATTGGTGTTTTACTAGAATACTGGGATGACCTGGTGTTACTGGCTGTGACTGTGCTGGTAGCCAAAAGCAGCAAGGCCAGTCCTGCATGGCTGCAACACAGTGCAGAATTTGGGAAGAGGTGCCAACTGCATCTAAAGCTTGGTTTGCTAGCAAAGTTGCTTTGATCCTGGCAAAACGTCAGTTATTGGAAATTACTGAAGATGGGTACTGTGTGCCTCTGTCTCTCCTTAGAACAGGGTACTATGCTGCTGCCACGTGTAGAATCAGATTCACAGCCATGTAATTCTGGCATATTATCACAGATTTGAAATGCCTGAGTTTTTTCCAGCTTGGTTGATGTAGCTACTAAGACTCTCTCTGCATTTTTGATAGTGCCAAGGAATTCCTGCTTTTAAATTAATACTTGAGTTACCTCTCAGTGGTGACATAATTCCTGAGTACAGTCTGGGTTTCAAATTATTAATGAAGGGTTTTTTTCTTTCAGGAGGAAAATGTTTTATTTCTAATAACAATGGCAATCCATCCTTGCAAACAAGAACTAGAAAATACTTGTCTTGAAGAACTTCTGGATTTGACAAGACATGAAGCAGGGTATTAGTTGTGTATTGAAACATGTCTTATAAAACCCTAAGACTTAAGACTTTTTCTGTAGAAATAAATAGGTCCATGGAGAATCATTTGTAGAATAGCTGGTGCTCTTTGTCTTCTGTCTCTTGAATAGCAGTTACTATCTGAATATAAAAGGAGGAGGCAATGACTGTACTTCAAATATTTGTTTGGCTTTGGCAGTAGCATATTTGCCTTCTAGCAAGCTGTGTGTGGATTTTCTGCTTTCTAAGGTCATTATTATTAATCAGGCACTTCTATCCCATCCTTGCTGTAATTTTATTCTGAGGCACTGCTTTTGTTGGGGGTATTGCCAAGACTGTTTTTAATACAACAGACCTTATTTTACAGCGACCATGTAGAGTCCAGTTGTCAAAAGCAAACAAATAATTACTCAGTTTCTGTCATGTCAAATGTAATTTGAGGAAGCCCAGTCCTTCCCTGAGGTAAATCTAATTTAGTTTGCTGCATTTCATCTATGATTGGTTTTCTTCACAATTAGAAGAGAAAAGATGTTAGTGCTGGGTTCTTAATAGCAAGCTAACCACAAAAGATTAGTTTCCTGTCTCTTGTTTTGATCTGGTTCATAGGTTGTGACCTGGTCATTTTTTATTAACTAAAGTCTGAATGGTCTTCTATGACTTCCTTTGTTTTTCTAGCAAAATGTCTATTCAAATAAAAGTTAATTTTTATGCAGTTAATTCTCTTATTATCATCATAAAGCATCTAGCTTCTATATTTAGATCACACTTGGAATAAATTACATGCTATGCAAATGAAATGGTGGCTCTTTCTAAGCTTAAGCTGTTTTTAATTTATCCTGTTTTCATGTTCTTTCTTGGAGGTGCAGAAGTTAATTTCCATTATTGTAAAATCTTGTTTTTTTAAAGATTGCGTATATATTGAAAGTCGCCGGCCGAACACCCCGTATTTCATCTGCAGCATTCAAGACTTCAAACTGGTAAGGAAAAATTTCACATCTTCTCCTTTTCCCTGCCCTGTTCTCCAGTGAGATGGCAATATTTCTTAGTCTGTTCCTTCCTGTAGCTTCTTGCTCCTTCTGAATAAATCTTCAGCTTCTGAAATAGTAGCTGGTTTGCTATTAAGCCAGTGATCTATCTTTGGTATAGACTTATATACACTTAACTAGGCTGTAGAGTTCAAATGATGGTCTGAATCATTACACAGTGTTGTAATCCACAGAAATAATAGCTTGAAGTGGAGTGTTTTTGGGAAATTGTGGCTCAGTAAGTTAAGTTTTTCCTGGGAAGTTTGGCTGTGCCTTCACTCCAGCTTTGCATAGCATGGCTGTGCCAGTGGAAGCACGTGGGTCTCGGCTGGTGACAGTTGGGAGTGCAGAGACACTAGACCAGTATGAGAAGTCATAGAATCACAGAATGCCAGGTTGGAAGGGACCTCAAGGATCATCTGGTCCAACCTTTCTAGGTGCTACTATAGTTTATAGGAGTCTGTATCGATTTGAAAAAGTACAAGATAATATTTAGGAATGCTTTAGCACTTTATTCTTTACAAGTGAAAAGTTGGGGCCCTCCACAAGAACAGAGTACTTGGGAGTTGTGGTTTGCCCCTTTTAAAGTGTACAAATGCAGGTGCAAGGTTAAACGTGACCCTTCCCAGGGTGCTGTAGCTGCACGGGAGCCACTTGCTCTGGGCACAAAGCAGGGCAGGAACCTGCAGCCACCGACAGAAGGGGCACCCACGCTTGGTTTGAGCTTTGCAGGGCTTTGGGGCAGTGTAGGTGGGATACTTGACAAAAGTAACTGTTACCTGATCATCTGGCTGGTGTTGGTTTATGGAAGTTCTGAGTATGTCATAAACTGTCCTTCTTATACAGGCATAGATCACCTACTGTCTCTTGCTATCAGAATGTATCTTTATTTCAAGCTTTTTCACTCAGGTCTTCCATTTTACTCCCTCCGAGTTTATTTTGCCAGACTACGGTGAAGGGGAACATGTAGATGATACTGACCAATCTGGATGTGCTTGGCACTTGTGAGA
>NW_009954555.1:2451605-2486619 GCF_000747805.2 Chaetura pelagica
TTTTAAGGGAGTTCCTTGGTTTGTAGTTAACAGGTTCTAGCAGTGGGTTAAGCCACAGTTGTACTGCTCTTGCACACTAGCAGGTGCTCTTGTGTCTGACTGGAATGACAATGTGCTCGTTGCCATTCTGGGCAATACGTTCATGCTGAGATACATTAATTGCTCAGGATATTAACAACAAAAGCTGAAGCTTCTGTTGTCAGCATTGGAGTTCCTTGGTTTGTAGTTAACAGGTTCTAGCAGTGGGTTAAGCCACAGTTGTACTGCTCTTGCACACTAGCAGGTGCTCTTGTGTCTGACTGGAATGACAATGTGCTCGTTGCCATTCTGGGCAATACGTTCATGCTGAGATACATTAATTGCTCAGGATATTAACAACAAAAGCTGAAGCTTCTGTTGTCAGCATTGGTCTTGTACAACACATTAAAGCTGTTTGCAAAACTGTGTGGAAATGTATTGCAGTATATTTTTAGTACCTTTAACATTTTGAGTGGTTTCTCTTTTTTAAGTTTTCACCCTGCAAAGGAGGTGACATCAGGGCTGCTGGCAGCTTTGCATATTTTTATTTTCCCCACATGGAAATAGTATCATTGTTTTGTGTTTACTTTTGCCTCCTTTGGGTTCTTGGATTTTTCTTAGATGATTTTTCCTTCCTGGCATAATGCATAACAGGAACTTGTAATAATTATAAAACAATAAACCAAACCCTTGATGCTAATTATGCTGGAATAATGGATCTCCAGTGTTTGTCACTGTTGATTTTACTGTTGTGGGAGAGAAACGCTGTACAGTGGAAAGGACACTTGATTTCTTTTCTAGTGTGAGATACCAACAGTAAAACAATCTTGTTTTGCCTTCAGCTAAATCTGTCAAGTGAAGCAGGGAAGTTAAAGCCAACAGCTTTGAAATGTCGCCCACTAATTAAATACATTATCGTGTTGGTTGTCAGACTGAAAGTTTTTGGCTGAATGTATGAGTCTTACCCTCTACTTCCTGTTGTTCTAGTGCAGCTCAGGCATAGGTGATGGTGGTGGTTTTTTACTGATTAAAACAAGGAATGTAAGCTTGCTTTTAAAAAAAGAAAGGAAAAAGGAGTTAAAAATGACAAAGCAAATACTGTCTGATACATATGTGCTACCTTGCAGGGTGAAGGGCACTGAGGGTAATTCTGGGGCTGATGCTAGAGTACAATTCAGTGTCTTGGAGTAAACTGAAGCTTAACTTCCTTTTTCCACTAAGGTCTGAAATCTTGATGAAGCTGTACTGTTCCGGAAGCAGATTTGACAAGTAATTTCAGAGCAGCTTTGTAATCTAGTGTCTAGATCTTGTGACTTGGAGAACCTAATAATTGTTTCCCTCTTCATGCTCTTTGCAGTACAGCAGTTATGGCAGGTAGGATGGTGTACTTGGATGCATTAGCTTATACTTGCATCACAGGTTTCCCTTGACATGAAGATGAATCAGTTCTACTAAAAATTATACTAGAAGAGCAGTTCTGCTTTCCAGAGGAATGACTGCACTTCACCAATGACCATAAAATCCTTGGGATAAAACTTTTCTTGCTGCTCATTTCTTTGTGATCTGTCTCTTTTGCCCTCCCCTATTTTGTTGCTGTGTGTTGCTTCATGTTAAGCAGAGCTGTGATGCTGCAGAGGTGGGTTATTCCCTTCATCAGTTGTGTTAGTTTTTGTATTAGGTTAAGCCGAGGTTGGGAGAAGCAGCAGATTTGGTTCCCAAGCACTGAGCGCAGCTGCTGGTAATACCAGGATATCTCTGACCATGATACAAGCTAATTTGTACAAATATAATACATTTTCAGATCTGCCCTCTAATCCTGTCATTTAGACCTTTCTTGGTATGAATTTTCAGTGGTTGATAAATAAGTCCAAATTTCCTTTTTAAGGTTTTCCTTTTTTCCAGAGAGAGAAACAGGACCCCACCAGCAAATGGGTTTCAGCAGCATGCTTCTGATTTATTGTGGTTTGACTTAATTTGATGTCAGATTTAAAATGCAAATGGACTACACTTTGAATCTGAGCAGGGGAGAGAAACTTTAAAACGGAAAAACTGGCAAATTTGCCAAATAAAATAAAACATTATTAATCGTGATGCAGTTGCCCTTTGTGCCTTGGATGTTTACTTGATTGAAGCATCTTGGCTGTGGTGCTTTCTCCTTGAAGCCTGATTTGAATGGCGTGTACAGCTGGATTGCCCCAGGGCCTTGTAACAATTTATAGTCTGGATGGAAAGGCAGAAGTGCATAAAAAGACAGTTGTGAAACGTTGCTAGTGCCCTGTAATAGAAAATCTGTGTATGATGACCTTGTCTGTATGGGCCTGTGGGATCATTTTACTGTGATCCAAAGGATTATAAAATGGAAAGTGTTGCATCTTACCTGGAATAAAGAGGGGAAATTAAAAGAAATGTGTGGTTTTTTCCTAATTCTGCAGTATATGCTTCCTCCTCTTTGCATTCTTCCTGCACTTGGCCTTGCAATTCAGCAAACATGTTAAAATTACATCTGTTATTCTCTGCACTTTTACAGGAGCTAGTGTTTTTGAATGCAAATGTCTGAGTGAGGGTTTTTGTAGCCACAAGCATTTATGTATTTAAAAGCCTCATTCTGTTTGTAGATGAATTGATGTTCTGTCCCTGAACTGCAGCTGAATTAATTTGCGGGTAATTTTTCCTGGCCAGTTATGAGGCAGCATGACCTTTCCTTTTTGGTGTGGAAAAAATGCTGATTAATATAGATTCCTCCTTCTCCAGATGCATCTCCCCTTCTGCAGCCAAGAAAAAGCTGAAAGATTTGCTTTTTGCAAAAAACCTTTGCTAGAACTGCTGTCCCTTGGTTGCTCAGTCCTCCCTTCAGCACAGCTAAGTTTGTTCTTAAGGTTTGGAGCAGACTTGCTAATAAGAGAGAGACAAAGGAGACATTTGAAGGAGTGCTGAATTATTTAAAATAAAAAATTTAGTCTGCAAATGAGATTGGCTTTTATGTCTAATGTGAAGCAGATTGAAATGCTGCTGTGATTGCAGAGGGGCATGTGTGGGGTGGGAGATTAGTATGAAAATGTGGGTATAGGGGCTTTGAACAAAGTGGCAAGGAATGATGAAGAATCAGAGGTGACAGTTTAAGGATTGCATGGCAGGAGCTGCACAGTGATTAAATTCACTGATGCTGTCATTGAGCCGTAAGGCTGAAGATAACATTCTCTCCCTGTGCTGAAAACAAGAATCAATACAAACTCCTTGACAGGGGCTAAATTATTAAATAGAGCCTTTCTTACGATGTTTCATTATCTGGGATTTACCTCAGTTGGTGATTTGTCAGCAGCACAGGGAGATTTGCTGGGAATTTTGTATGAAAATCATTCCAGATGCATATGAATCCATTTTGATAATTCTCTTTTTTACAGTCCTGCTCTGTAGATTTTGTTTTGTTTACTTTTCCCCAGATGACACTTTGAATTTTCACAGATACTAAACTGTGTTACACAGCAGGGTTTGGTCTTGTCGCATACATGTAGAGAAGGAATTCTTTTGGTAGTAAGTCTGTTGTTCAAGTGCTCTGCTGCTTTGCTTGCTTTTGGTGTGTTAAATTAGCAAAGTATTTGAAATGTCTTTCAGATGAGAGTTCAGAATTGAAGAAAGAGGAATGAGGCTGCTCTGTGGATTTATGGGTAGTGGAGTTTCATTGAGCTTAGTGAAAAAATAGAGCAGCATTCTTTTTATTTTATTGTATATCTTCTGAAGGCAGAAACCATCCATTCTGAAGTAGCTAAACCAGCATATCTCACATTCCCAAAGTGCAGAGGGCTGTGTGAGGTTGTTGTGTTCAGACTTGGTTGATGCTGGCAGAGATCTGTAATTTCATCCGTGGCATTATTTTGTCAAGTAAAGAATGTTTAGCATTTTTGTGGGGAGGTTTTTTGAGGGTTTTTTTTTTCCTTTTTCTGAGAAGCTTTGGTAATGCATTGATGCAAGTAATTTATACAGAGCAACAATGTTATGTCACAATTTCATCATTGTCTGTTAGAAATGGTGAGGGTATTCATTTGTGGGGTTTAAAACAAATTATATAGCAATGCTAAGAAAAATTATTAAATAGCTGCATGTTAGGACTGTATGTATGTATGTTTTTTAAGGCTCAGCTCCAGCTCTTCCTTCGTTCCCTTCCATATGGGCTTGATATTTACAATTGTAATCCAGACCCAACAACTCAGGGGCTACAGAAAAAAAACAAACCACAGAATAATACATAGGGGGTTTTCTGTTTGCTTTTGTTTTCACTCGATTACCCTGTTGGTTTTTGCACCACTGGGCATTCAGAAGGCCAGCAATTGGAATTTTCATTGCTGGCTTCTTGCCACATGAAAAATGCAAGGCTGTCTGGAGGCTGTTGAGGATTCACCCCCCCAGCCAGAGGCTGTGCCAGCTCTTCCCTGGGACAGCAGAGCTGGTTGAACATCCTGCGCTGCTGCCGGTGGCGAGATGCTTGTCCATGTGTGCACCATGTAACATGCAGACTCCAGAAGAGAGAACATGACAGGCAGGGCATTAATAGGAGCTGATGATGCTTGTCAGCTTGGTTTAAATCAGAAAATTGCTCCCATGTGTTCTAAAGCGGTTTTATTTTGAGAGGCAGCTTCTGTGTAAAACAGAAAAGGGAATTCTAAAAATTGCAGGGGGACAAAAATAGGACTGAATGTGAAATCCAATCCTCATTTTGCAAAATTGCTATTGTGGTATTTTTTCCTAATTTTTTTAAAAAAGGAAAGTAGGAAGCACGGTTGATACAAATTCCACTAACATCCCTCCACCCCTGTCTGACTGTGAGCCAAGGACGAAAACAGACATTGAGAAAACAGGGGAAAAACAAGAATGTGCCACTTATGGATGTGGGGTATAATTGGGATTGCTTTTCCCATGCTGTGTTAGCAATAGGGACATGTGTGGCTGATTATTTGGACATGAGGACATGTCTAATAGCAATAGCTTGATGGTAGGTGCCTAACCCATAGAATTTATTAATGTCCCTCTTTGTATTATGGCTCATTTTTAGGTTTGTCAGGCCCTTTGTCATGGCAGTGTACTCCTCAGCACCTTTTGCTTTTTTTTTTTTCCACTTTTTTACTGTCTTGTTTCCTCCTGCTCACCCAAAGTAAACCTAGCTGTTTCCTGCACCTGGTGCTGAGCTAATTGACTGCTAAATAAATCAGTAAGTGTCAACTTGAATATGGAGAAAAGAGGTTGTTATTTCTAGCTTTTAGAAGAAAAAAAAACCCCAAGTATTAAATGGTACATTAGCTGCTTTACATGTAGCAAGAGAAAATGGAGTGAGAATAAATTTAGCCATGTCCTCTAGTGTTGAATAGTGAGGGCATCTGTCATGTTTAATAATGCTTCTGACCTTTAGGATTATTGAAGTTGAAATTTTCTCTCTGGTCATTTGGGGGTACTTGAGCACTGTCAGATTTCTTGTGTCTGTGCTAAGTCTCCAAAGATACATTGTTATGCTTCATAAGCTGGTGAGGATAATTCATTAAAGAAATTTGTTTTCCAGCTTTGAAAATGGTTTTCCTTACAGAATATGAAATGTCACTGTGGTCACTATATTTCAGTATGTGTCATCCCTCCCTATTTGGTTGCTTGCCTTTTGCAAGGAAAGGGCAGCTTTACTGATGGGCTTCATACTGTGCTTCAAGGTAGTGATAATGCTTCTGTGCTAATCAAATGGCCAGTGGCATGTGGAGATGTAGGACATGATAGACATCCCACCAGAAGCTAGCCAAAATGCTGTCTGTGCTAGCCATGACATCAGCAGGGAGCTGGGTTTCAGTGGTGGGTTATCATAGTTCTGAACTTAACAGCTGTGGTGTAGGTATGGCTGAGGACAGCTGAGATGGGCAAGCAACTTGCTGGGCTTTTAAGTCCTATCTGGATGCTTAAAAATAAAACATGAGCAGAAGAGAATCATGTATTATATGTAAAATAAACACCTTTGATTTTTCTGGCTACATTGGAGAAAGTGCTGTTGAGTTGCAGTGCGTGGTTGAAGGTGGGAGGTGGGGAGTGTTGGCAGTCTTGGTAGAGAAATCTCTTCATCTGAATCCGTGTAGAGGTGAGTGTAGTCAGAAATCTGTTCCTCCTTCCCTGCCCCATATTGAATTTGTTGGACTCATTCTTTCCGTTTTCCCTGGTTTCCTTAAGATTTCAGGACTTGGGGACATTTAAGGTTATTGCACACACGTCTGTTCATCTTCAGTTCTGGGCAGCTTCCCTGGCAAGTGTTTCTTGCCTTCCTGTCGTGCTGCTGCTCCAGCAGGGACCAAATTGTCTTTATCCATAAAGATCATCCATTATTCCTCTTTCCTATGAAGCAGTTGATAACGTGACAGTCACCGGGCAACTGGTGTGTGTTGGGAAGCGTCAGGTTTCTTGATGCTCACTAATGATGTGTTGTTTCCATGTACTACCCTGGGTGTGGTGTGTCATGGTTGTGTAGATCAAGCATGATTATTTGGTCTGGCTTTAGTAAATCTGAGGTTAGCACACCACACTGTGGCAAGAGGGGTTGACGTTGGATAGATTAAAAAAATCTGAGGAAAGATGTCTATTCTAGCAGGTTGCTGGCTAGAGGTCAAAAATGCTGGTGTGTGAAAGGGAAAATTGTCTAGATGCTCCTGGGAGACTTGGGAAGTGTGTGTCTGTGAATGACAAGGGAGGATGATGCAGCTCCCTGTGTGTCCAGCAGAGGCTGGTTCAGCCCCTCAGGAAAATGCTCCAAGTCTGGTGCCTGTCTAATAGAGCTTCAGATCTTGTGCAAATTCCTTTTCCCTCCTCTCCAGCAGGCAGGAGGGCTGTGTTAGGGAGCAGCAGTGGGGCCGAGGGGCTGGCTGGCTGCCCATCTGCTGGGTGTGAATGAAATAACCAGGTCTTGTCCCTGCTTGGGACTTGGAGCAAGTGAAAAGTAGAGATGCGATGGATGTGTGTTTTTGACTCTGTAGTCACTGAACACTAATCCATGGAGAATTTGAACTTGTAATTTTGATTAAAGTGATTGATTTTAAATCAGCCTGAGTTCGTTTTGGGCCATTAGAAGGTATTTAAAAGGAAAATAACTCTTTAATTAAATTAGTGCATAAGAATCCTGCTCTGCTTTCTCAGCAGAAGTTCTCAGGTTTTTAAAAATCTGTTCCTTTCAGTGTTTTGTTTCTTGGCATGTTTTAAGGTTAAAAGCAATGCAAAAATATTAAACAAACTTGCATTCAGCAAATCTTAAACTTTATTTGAACCTTTCACTTTTGGAAAATATACAGGCTGTGTTGTTCTGTGAAGCAATTCCTGTTCCATCCCCCTTTATGTTCTGTTAATGTGGCCAGTGAAAGCAACGCTCTGTAAAAGAACAGTTTCCCTTTTATTTGTCAAACATCCTTTTAAAAATAGCAAAATAGAATTACAGCAGTAAATATAAACCAGAAAATCATCTAAATGTAAGAATCCTTCTCAAAAATCGGCTTCTGGCACTATGAAAATTTGAAGAGAGTGAGGCAGAGAGAGTGTTTTTCAGGAGTTGCCACTTTCACAACAAATTGTGATGATGAGAGAGGAATTACTCTGCAAATGGAGTGATGGCCTAAGCTTGTGGACTCTGTTCCTGTAATTGCGATCTGATGTGGATTTCTTGAGATGAATCTTAGACTTTTTTTAAATCAAAGGATAGGAATGCCTTCACAGCAGCCCTTGGAGTGCTCTCTTAACAGGTGCTCTTCTGTAGCTAAGCTCAGTAATATAAAATTCAGTTGAAACATGAGCTGTGTAAAACAGTCTGTTGCCTTGAGCAGCATGTGATAAAGAAGTAGAAGAGGCAAAACCTCTTTTTCCCACTTCCTAATAATGACTAGGAGGTGCAGAGGCACCTCATGACTAACCTCTTTGACAGCTTACAGTTTGCTGAACCAGAGTTCCATGCATGGTTTGCATTTTATGAACAGTAAAAGGAATTGTCTTTTCACTGTGTGGCATGTCAGGTAATTCTTTGCCTTAGAGATGGTGTGTTTAAAGCATCCTAGGTTAAAAAAGTGTTGTAATAGGTAGCGAAATTGGGCCATTAGAGGGTGGAAGGGTGGTTCTTTCCAGATACCTTTTGTTGTCAAATAAATCTCTTTATGAATTTGCTGTTTACATATAAAGCTGGGACAGCAAAGTTGTAGAAAGATGTCTCTCTCTTCTGGTCATCTGTATGCTTTCTCTGATTTTCTTAATCCACTTTGCAGATGTCTGGATAACTGGATCTTCTTGGCTCTGGGTCATTTTTTTCCTTCCTTAGGTCAGTAAACATCTTAGAAATCAGATGAGTGGAGAGAGGTGAAAGAGGCTCAATAATTGAGCCTAATGTCATGGAGCTCTTTGAAGTTCTTGGAATTTTAACACAGAACAAGGCAGTTGTAGTTTCGCTGTAAAACCCTGGCTGGAGGGAATGTCTCAGTCTTAGGATGCACAGAGGATCTTTGCTGGGACAGATGTTGGAATCAGCTTATCTGAGGAAAACAGCAGATTCTAGTCTAGGACGTGGTAATGAACATCTGAAGAGCTGTAAAGAAGGTTCTTCTGTTTACAAATTTGGTTCCCCTTAGATCAGACCTGCCACGAGTGCTGGTGAACTTCTGGGTCTTGCTCATCCAGATTTCCTAGCCAAGTAGTTGTGCAAAGCTCTATTTTTTAGGATTGAGATTTCCATGAACTGGATTCATTGCTAGTCACAGTCAGTGTGAGGATTTTGGCAGGTCAAATAATCAATTTAGTGCCTTACAGCACTGAATGTAAAAGGTGCTGTTGCTGGCTGTGTCTCATACTGATGACTGTGAGGAAAAAAACCACCTGCTGCAGTGGTTTGCAGTTGGAGAATTCCAGTGGGTGGCTGATTCAGAGGGGCTTTCTTCAAACAGCCTAACCCCAAGTGCTTGCACTTGCTCTTTTATGCTCTGTATCCCAATTTTTGCTGGGAAAGCTAAGGCTTTGCAGTGAATGAACATCCTAGGAAGTTCATATCCCACATTTATGACTCAATGTGGCATCTTCATGTGCTGTGTGAAGTATCTAAGAAATGCCAAGAGTGGTCACTTCATCTGCCCATCAGTGCTTTCATATATGGAAAAGATTCTTGATTGGAGCTAAGGCCACTTGACAGCTTTACCAATTTGTTTACAAGTAGCTGTGCAATAGAAACAGCAATAAATGTGGCATCTGTATTGCTGGCTGTATGTGGAAGAAGAAAATGGGAGGGAATGGTTGAGATGAGGTTTGAGAAAGGAGGAGAGGTGGAAAAAAGATGCAGGGAATATTGCTTTAGAGAAAGGAGTTGCAGCTGTTTACACCCTCCTGGCTGCAAACATGCCTGGAATATTCGATTTATGGAAAGAATCAAGTAATTAAGATAAAAGAATATACATGATTCACTGCTGTGAAATAGAAAGACATAATTTATGCTCTGTATCTACTGTAGTTATGATTAGTGACCTAAGGCTGTTGAACTTCCTCTTTATGGATTGCAAAAATGCTGTGACAGTTTTCAAGGGAATTGCTCTCTTTGAGTTTAAAGAGATGAAAATAGGCCTGCTAACAAGGACCAGCTTCAGTATGTGCTTTCATATTCCTCATGTTAAAAGAAAAAAAAAAAAAAAAAAAAGAAAAAGGCAATTGAGTGCTTTGATATGTCTGAACCTTAGGACCTAGTGAAGCAGAAGGTGCACAATATATAATATCACACAATGCATGCAATGGATGGCAAGAAATCAGCAGAAGGGTTTTCCCTGGGATGCTTTTCAGAATGTCTGTTACTGAAAAGGTTGAGAAACATGATTTAAAAAAAAACGGGAGCTATTATTTGGTGTTAGTTTTCTGGTTCTGATGTGTCATGCTGTTTTGCATATTTGTACTGCAAAATTGTTCATAAACCTCAGAATTCTTGCTCCCTGTGCTGTGCTCATGATCAAAGAAGATTATTATCACCAATTCAGGCTGTGATCGAGTGCTTCCCTGCAATAGGTGAGGAAAATTTGTAAGGAAATATCTGAAATCCCGTTTCAGATGCTGTTTCCTGCATGCCTTTCTGAGCCCTCAGAACATTCATTCAATATAAGCTGTTTGAGTTTTGAAGAAGTTTGGCCCTTTAAGCTAAAAGCCTCACAGTCTGAAGTGCAAAATTTCATGAACTGTGGTAAAAGATCATCATAAATCTTTCATCTGGAAACTGCAGCTGTCATGATGCTCTCTGCAGTCTCCCAGCAGAACCTGTGACTTGGTGTGATTCTTGTATACTGAATGATCTGCACTTGTGGTTGGGAAGGGCATGTCCTTTGGATGTGCTCCCTTCCCCACCTGGTGATTGTCCCAGGTGCCAAAAAGAGCTAGCACAGTGGCTTGAGCTGGTGTTTTAAGACTTGCTTTTTGATGCTGAATGATGAGAGGCAATTAAGCCAAGGTTGCTATTTGTCAGTAAAAATATTGGGCCAGGAAAATAAACCAGCTGGGAGAGTATCTGGACATGCCTGCATTTGCAGTACACTAAATGCATAGTAAATGTCTAAATTTTAAGCAATATTGCATTATATTAAACATTTATTTATTACTTTACTCATTGGTAAGTACTTGTAGGACGAGTGCTGTAATTTACATGAGTTTGGGTGTTGGAAAACAGATTTGTCAGTGTTACTTGTACCAGTGCGTAAGTATTTTATTTAACTTTTTGAAGGTAATAAATACTCAGCTACCTCCACACCTTTTAGGGTCAGGGTCCCTGAGCACTAGGACTCTTTTTAGTATTATTATTATTATTTATTTATTTATAATATTAAAGTTTATTTTCCATCTCTTAAGTAATACCAGAGGTCCCTTCCAGCCTGGCAACATTCTCATAACTTCCCAAGTGTCAGAGCAGATGGTCTGTGCCCTGTGCTGGTCTGTGCAGGCACATGCAGGAGCTTGTGACAAGCAGAACTCTTGAGGGCTGGTATGGCCAGAACTGCAGACGAGTGCAAAAGTCTCCCAAATGTGTGCTCCAGGGTTGATAGAAGGAGGCTTCTCTCTCAAATGTATCCATAGAAGAGAGAGCACCTAGTTTTGCTGCATAATCTCCTACACGTTTTTGTTTGCCAAGTGAGACTCCTGGGAAGCAGTTGGAAGAACTAAGCTCATGATGATTTGAAAAAGATTTTTTTTAAGTCATGCTGAGAAGATTGTGCTTGGTAAAAGGCAACCAATCTAAATAATGAGCCATTGCTAAACCAGTCAAATTGGGTTTTATGCAGTTTCCTTCACAAGTTGTAGTAACACTTAGTGAGGATGCCTTGCTTTGCTTTATGAAAATTTGGGGGTTTTTTGTAAGGTACTTGCCAGTGTCTGCAATTACAGGTAATGGTTGCACACAGAATTCTTAATCAGATGTCCTGTTGCTTTCAATAAGTCTGTAAAAAAATTGGCTGTGATGACATGTTTCATATGAGTCCTTGTGCCCAGGACAATAGGAAAGGTTAAAAACTTGCATTAACAATATGTGATGATTTCTGGGTCAAGAGCATTTGACTCTGACAAAGATGGGTTCCATCCAGTGCCTCTAGTAAGAAAGTAAGTTAATTTGAATTCTCCAAGAGGACTAAATGGTTTATGCAGCTACTAGTTGGTCTCAAAGCCTCCTTCAGATCTCTGACTTTACACCTTGACTTTTTAAAATGGAAGCACTTAGTTGCTTCATTTGTTTAAGTTGTAGTTCTGTGATGATAATATTGCCCAAGACAAATGATTAGCCTTAGCATTGTGTATTAGCTTGGCTGTCTGTATTTACTTTAACCTTAATTCAAATGAGGGTGTAGTGCAGATGGTGTCCCTTATGTGTACTATATGTTTAAAAACTATATATCCTTGTTTGAGAACATGTGGTTCATCTTAGTTACTGTCTCTGTTCACACATGCGTTTCAGCACCTGACAAGTTTTTCTTTTGTACTCTTCTCCCACCTTTGAGCCTTTTTCTTTTAAAGCAGGTAAATGTATAGATTTAATTTTCCAGTGTAGTTATTGCTGATTTTAGCATTTTCAATATCTTTCCATTTCCAGAGGAATGGAGGCTTTCCAATCTACAGGTTTAGATTAGATTGCAGTTTGTGGACCTGGTTTTGGGTGGATTTATGTGGTACTAATTTTCATACAAACTGAAAATGTAATGTCTAGTGTTGTTAATTCTAGCCATTGATATTGGGGCAGGCAGCAACAATCTCTATTAGAAATTCCCTGCATGGTAAGATACAGTCATATCTTCCACAACTTGCCATTTTTTTAAGACTGCTGTTTTATTTTCTAGATTAGCTGCTCTGGTTTGTTTCACACTAATTACTGACAACCTTTTTTTTAACTAAGACTGAGTCATGACCCTGTTTATCAGCCATTGTCTGAACATGCTAATATATGAAGCACATGTGTAGAAAACTGGTTTGGGGTTTTTTTTCTGGTTGAAAATGTTCCTTTATTCTATAACACAGCATGTTAGGTGCAGCTTCGTAGAGGATGTGAACATTTAAGTAACTGATTATTTCATAAGCAGTGGTTATATCTTCTGAGAAGCTGCACCAGGAAACATTTACTTTCCAAGCATTTATTTTCCAAGTACACTTTGTTTCCTCATAGGAACACCATTTGCTTTTGTGGTGAAATAGCCAAGTCACAGGATCTGGCTGATCGGTATTTTTTTCCCTTTTCTTTTTACAATTCTAAACCCCAGCCTGCTAGCAAAGCAGACCAGTTTGCAGAGGTGCTTCAGTTTTTCCTGTCATAAAATTCCCCTGACTATTAGGCAATATTTTAACAGCCGTATATGACTGTTCAAACTCTGCGCTGGGTTTGCAGAGCAAATGTCTCTTGGTTGTTTTATCCTTTAGCTCTTGGTATCTCTTTGTTAAAAGGCAAACCCCTTAGTGAGATGTTAAAGAAAATGTGGCCTCTTGATATTTAAAAGGTGAGAAATCTGTTTAAACTGTATATGATGGCTTCAAATAGCCCCACTGCTGTGTGCTGCTTGTTTTAATAGAAGTGATAAATACTGTGGCTGGTGGTGCTCAGCAATTAGATTTGAGCTATATACTATAAATGACATTTAATGGCAAATGTCAGGCATAGTCTGAATGGTATCTTCATTTCAGTGTTGTGTTTCTTTGGGATAATGCTTAAAAAAACCCCAAACAACCCCTTGATGGAATTTAATTACCGGAGCATATATTCAATGATTAGTTGAATGCATTTGTAATACCATTAGTTGTTAGGTAACTGTTTGCTTATTATGCTTGACACCGAGTGTATTTGCTGTGCACTGTGCATGGTGTGAGGTGCAGCAATAGAGATGCTAATGAGCCCGGGTGTGAAGGAGGGCTGGGCTGCCACGTTCCCTTCTGCTGGAAAGGGAGCAGCATCTGTAATCAAAGTGGAGTTTGGAGAAGGAGTAAACATGAACAGAGATGCTGCGATCAGAAATAGTCCTTACTGCCTTCTCTAGTAGTGATTTTAATTACAGCCTATTACTGAATGCTCAGCCCTGTTTGGCTTTTGTGTCGGGCTTTTGTGGTGCTTGGAGGAATAATAGCTGAGATGTGGCATCTCTGGCTGCACCTGTGATTTTTGTGCAGTGGAGCTGAGTGCACTGTGTGTGTGCACGTATAAAAATGTGTGTCAGGAAGAGTCTTCCAGCACAAGGCTACTTGGGGATCTTTAAGGTCCCTTCCAACCTAAACCTCTCCATGATTGTGTGGAGATTGCTAAAACAAAGGGTCAGCCTGGATGGACCTAACTGCTTGTCCACAGCTACAGTGGGCATCTCTGCTCTGCTCTCCTGGGCCTTTGTGGAGGCAGCTTATACAAAGTTTATCTGCCTGGGTTTCATCAGATGAATGCACACTGACCTGATGGGGGTCTGCTGGGGTAGGCATCTGCTGATTTTCCCCAGCACAGGAGGAGTCAGTTGGGGAAAGCTTTTTGTGCCACAGGAGCTTTCGTGGTGGGGGAAATGGGTGGACACGCTGTCTTTTAGCCCTGACAACTGTAATTAAACAGGCTTGTTCGTGGAGACTTGTACACTGTAATAGTGTGGTTACTTTTTGCTTTTACTCAGCATAACTGACACCATGAACCACAGATGGGATTCAAAGAACATAAAAGGGAAACGAAGCAGAAAGATACCACAAAGGGATTAAATGAGGTAGTAAGCAATGACCCATAACCTTCATGAAAGATCTTATGATAGTTTTATTTTAAGCCGGCCAGTTTTTAAGCATAACTGCTTTTTTTACAAGATGAAATTATCTTTTGTCATTTACAGTTGAAATTTTAAGGGTATTGTACTTAAGTGTGTTTCACTGATAGGACAACAGGTGACTTGCTACATCTTGGCATAGAGAGCAGCTTTGTTTCTAGTAAAGCCAAAAAGTTTATTAAATAAATACTCTCGTTTGATTTAAATACAAAAGTCTTTCATGGTCATTACCTGACACGAGTAATGTTCTTTTTCTTCTTGAAAACTTGAATGAGACTGTGTTGAAATCTGTTTTCTGGATTGCTCAGTAGCTGAAAGTCTATGAATGAGTGTACGTTTAATAGCTGATATTTGATGTGATGCAAGATGTAAGTGTGCACTTTCTGGTCCTCTGTTCCTGTGTCACCATGAACTAAAAGTAGGGAACATGGGATTAATCAGGTGTTGTAGGTAAGAAGGAAATTGCCTCAGGAATTTGGGTAGAAAACACAAATAAGTTGGGCAAAGACTGCCTGGAGTAATTTCCTGTTTGGTCCTAATTGACCTCTTCTATAATCTTTGCAAAAACAGAGAAGATGATGTTGGTTGCTGATCACATTTTCTGGGGTATGAATACAAGTGGAATTCCAAAGGAATTAAAAGAGATGGATACTTTTTTTTTTTTTTTTTTTTTTTAATGTTGAAAGAGGAGTCCAGAGAGCCTGGGTGTGAAAGGCTGGTTTGAAGTTGAATGTATCAAAAACTTGTGCTTTGACAGATGGCACATGCCCTCCTAGCTTCATTTTAGGGTAGCCTTGTAGTCTTTTTGATCAATGCTAGTTTGCAGTTGTTCTTACATAATTACACATACTCTTTAGCATACATGTAAGTGTCTCATTCTATAAATAACTTAGCTAACATAAGCGAGTAATTTCTACAGTAGATTTTTAAAACACCTTTGTTCTTCTGTCTCAGTAGAAAACAGAACTTCATGTTAGATTTTAATAGCCCTGTGCCTTTAAGAAACACTGTCAAAGAACAAGGTTTTAAAGTGAGACCTATTTTTTAACACAATTGGTAAAGCCTAAAAACTCCATTTCAGTTGGATATTTCACAGTTGCTTTTTAGAATTTTTTTTCAAGATTCTAAAAAGACTGGTTTAATTTTTATTTGGCTTGTGGCAAGTGTCTTACTAAAGTTATCATTCCATATGGGCCTGTATCCTGGAAACAAATGACTAATTGTCTAATGGTATTTTCATTTGTTCCTTGTGTTTCCTTTTTCTTTCACATGGTGCCCAATTCACAGATTGATACCCTGTTGTTGGCGTTCTGCATAATCAATGTCATCCCCTCTGTCTCAAGGGGAATTGCTGACATGCACCCCTTGGCAGTTCATTTGGAAGCAAATAATTAGAGGACATTGTTTTGACAACAATGAGAAAATAGTAACAGAAGAAGGGAATAGAGGTGTTTGAAGGAGTTTGTCATCCAAATCTGATTCTAGCTGGGACTTACTAGCTCTTTGGGCATTTTATTGGAGAGGATTATTCTGTCTCAAGTGCAATTTTAGGAGTGCAGGGCTCTCTTCGAAGCTGTTGTCATTCTATTGGAGAGGATTATTCTATCTCTGAAGTGCAATTTTAGGAGTGCAGGGCTCTCTTCCTTACGAGTGCCATTTCTGTGGAGTGATACCTGGCTAATGTGAGGTGCTGATGTTTAGCACCCCCACCTAAAAACTCAGATGGAGTTGTAACCCCTAAATCTGCAAACGCTTCTCTGCTTTGCTGGGTGTGTAATTGAGGTGTTTGCAAATGACCAAGAGCTAACCCCTGGTTTTACTGGAAGGGTCTGCTGAGGAAGCTGGGTCTACGTATTGATCACATCTTTGTTTGAATTCTAGCATATAAGCTCTTGGGTGACTGGGGCTGAATTTTGGCTCAATTATTTCCGGATGTTTGGGACATCTGCAAAGGAGGAAGGAAAATATATGACACTAAATAAAATTAAGAGCTGGTAGGTGACATCCCATATTAATTGATTTTTGTAAAAGTGCGGTGAGGAAGACAGAGCTATGAGGAGCAAAGGGAAGAGAAAAACACATTCAGGTAACTCAGTTTGAGCTTTGTCTTAGAGGTGCTTCTAGTTGAAGCACAATGAAATGCAGTGCTAACCTGTGTCCTTAAGTGGCAAACTTTACTGTTGAAATCACACAGTCTTTTAGTGCTATTTGTTGCAGTTTATGATGGATCTTTTCCCCACTTCTCAGTTACCATAGTTATTCTTTGTCTGTCACATATGCTATGGAGTTCTTGCCTTGTGACTGTAATAGCTGTCCCACCAGAACATCTAATGTTCCTAAAATGGCAGTGTAGCAAGTTTTGATAGTTACAGATCTTCTGGTGATCTGAAGTCTGTATTTTTTTTTTTTAAGACAGTCTAGCAGCTCTAATGCCAAACCACCCACACTAGGAGACAGCATATGGCAGCTACTATGAATTAACATGCAGATAAGTAGCATATCACTTAGTGTTTTTAAAAAGGCTTGAGCCTTGATAGCTGGATTTGAAGGTTTTGGCTATGTGGCCATCTCCCCAGAGTGCAGAAAACACAACCTTTCAGAAAACGAGTCAGGATCTAAGACTCATTTTAGCCATGTTTTGTAATTGTTTAAAGGTGTAGGCAAACAGATTGTTGTTCTAAACCTACATATGTGTATATGTGTAGGCTGAGATTTAGGGGTATGTCTGTGGGACTTGTGTGCTTTCCCTTCTTATGTAGGAAGCAGCTCTGTCTACAAATAACCTGCCTATAGTCCATAATGTTTGCAAACAGTTTTGCTTAAACTTTGTGACAGAGATTTAGGACAAATAATGTTCTCACCAAAGCAGGAGGACTGTGTTTCTAGTATAGTCTTCAGGACTGGCTCATAAAGGTGTCTGATTCTCCATGTATGTATGTGTCAGAGTGAGAGAGTTTGAAATTCAGGTGAGTGCGATGCTTGTTTTGCATTTCTGAATTATTTGTACATGAGACTGAATTAATTTCCAGCAAACTGAAGTGACTTCATGAATTCCAAAAAAGAGTTTCATTTGTCTAACTTGTGAATAAAAGGGACACGAGAAATTCTTGCTGTAAACAATCACATAATGTCAAGAGCAAGACACGGTGAAAAAAATCCGATATTGTTTTGTCAATAAATTATGCTTTCCCCTGCATAGATCACAGAAATGGGACTTTACCCTGGAAACTACAATATTTGATACCCCAGGCAGCTTATTCCCAGCTCAGCTCACACTTCACTGAATACACTGATCGATTATCCGCGGCTTAACCAAGGCTTCTCATTTCCTGCCTGCCATTACTGCGCTCAATCAAGGCAGGTTCTTTGTGGCCTGCCTTGTGTGCCCAGATAAGCCATCAAGGCATGTTTCTATTAGAAAAGCTCTTGTAGATGGAATAGTCATTAGATAACACTAACAGGTTTAAAGGTTGCAGTCTTTGTGTTGGTTCGGGTTAAGAGGACAGGAAGCAAAAGGGCTGCTGCCTTGGGTTGTTCTGCTAGGGGGGCAGAGAGGATTAAACTGCACATTGCTATATTTAGTGCTTTTATTTCACCTTTTCTTGCTGAAAACTGTTACTTCTCACTTTTGACAATGCTTTTGTTTTTGCAAGAAGCAATTGGGGTGTTAATACACCTGCATCTGAATTAAAAGAATCAAGCTGCAAAAATAGCATTCATTTGGAGTAATAATCTCTGTATTTCCAAGCCAGGTTTTCTTGTTTTACAAACAGCTGGTCAGGTTTCTTATTTAATTAGAAAACAACCCACAAAAAGATATCCCCAGAACCTGAAATTACATGTTCTGTTGCAGAGTGGGAAGAAAACTGATCCTTGCTGTATTTATTTAGCTACTGATTTTTAGATAGTTTAATTTTGTGTCCACCCTCTTTTTAAAATTATTTTATTGTTCTTCGCCCCCCAGGGGATCTGGTATGAGTACCTTGCCCTCCCTCCCCCTGAATATTAGTATATGTCAGAATTGAGTAAGTGTAAAAATACTTCTACAGTAGAAATATGGGTAGCAATTCAATGTGGCAGGGGAGGGACATGGAGCAAGTCGCATTTACCACTTGTATTGGGGTCAGGCTAATACTGTGTCATGGAGCATAATTAGAAATGTCTGTGTGAAATGAAATCATCATTTTTGGGGGATAAACAACGCCCCAAGGAGTGGGTTAATTTGTGGTGTGAAAAAATGAACATAATGTTCACTTGAACACTGGCTTTGTGAGGCCAGAGCTGCTCTGCTGCAATGCACAAGGTGTTTATTTTGATTAGTGGAGATCCTGTTAAAACATTGAACATGTTGTTAAAATAAGACAAAGAATTTGATAGCTTAGAATTAATCACATGATTTATTTATTTTTTTTGAAGAGTTTCATTGTTGAAAACGTTTGAAAGGAGATGTGTCCTTTTCCTTGTTTCTATTTTGCTGTTTGTTTCTTTGAAATAGCTGCTATTCACCCACTCCAGCGTGCCCATCTGTCATCTCTAGCATTTGGTATATTGTTTCCAAAGCTAGTTGTGATTTAACATGGTATCTAAATAGGGCAAGTAATGAAGGATACTGCTTAAATCCCTCTGAGAGAATCTGCAGGACATCTGTGATCATTTGCACAATTTGGTTAGACATAACCCTGGGAGGAGGACGTGGAAGCTCTTTAAGGTATGAATTGTAATGTGCACCAACTCTTTTCAAGTGGGTTCTGAAAGAAAACAGGCACCTTGGTATTGTCACAAATGCTGTGGAAATCTCTACATTCACACTTAAAGAGAGCCTTCAAAATTATTATTTTTTTTTTCCCCTTTTAAGGGAGAGACTTGTTTTTTTGTTGACCAGATGCTAGTGAACTGGGATGCTTTAATCCGTTTACAGATTTTATCTAATTCTTGTTGAATGTCCCAAATTGATTTGTGTTTTTTGAAAAGGAACGAAAACCAAAGCAGCAGCAACAGCAATACCCTCAATTGAGTACCTTTAGAGTGCTGCAGCAATAGATAATATTTTCATTTAAGGGGAAAATGCAGTTTTGTAGCACAGGGAATCTTCTTGAGCTGACAGCCACTTTAAAGCTGCTTGCCATTGCTTTGATATCTGCAAATCTGAATTTGGCATGTGACTATCCACAGCTTTGCATATGTAAAGGTGTAAAAAAAAGAAAAAAAGCAACACTTGATGAACTAAGGGACACTTCTTTTGTGTGCACATGGTTCTAAAATAAATAGTCTACCACAGAAGTTGGTGCCTTGACACCTGTGAGTATAGTCTGCTCTGTAAATGACACATGTATTTAGAAAATTGGCTGACAAAATAGCATGTCTAGGAATTTCTGTGCAATTAAGGATGCAAATGTGAAAAGCAAGATCCTGACAGACGTGTTGTTAAGGAATTAAAGTTCAGGTTAAAACTCACGAAATTGTGCATGTTGGAGAGTAGGTACAGAAAGATGAAAGATGATCTCAAGATGAAGCTTTGAAATTAATTGGGCAAAAAGCAGCAATCATGGTTAGAAAGCGGTATTTGGAAAGGAGGTTAGATCAGAGCCCACTCAAAAAAACCCCAAACAAACTCAAACCAAACAACCCAGAGTCCAAACCCTACTGCTATCAGCAGAGCACAAATAGCAGCTTGTTACCATGTCAGCATATTTTTAGTTAGATCATTCCAGAGACTTTTCAGTAAAAAATTACTTGCAGATCTTTGTTGTAAATGATATTTTTGTGGTTGTGTTCCCTGTGTGTGGAGGCCTTGAACTGTGCTGTGTGTGTGTTCTGTTCAGATGAAGAGCAGTCAGCATTGTGGAGCATGTGCTGCTTTCAGGTTTGAAAGATATGGAATGAATCTGATAATTTTTGAAGATATGTACATTGGCCATGTTCAACTTTTTCTACCACTTAAAATTCATGTGAAATGTCTATTGCATAAAATTTAATTTTTAGAAGTTAAAAGCATAGAAGGTAGCTGTGTGCCTTGGCTTTAAATCTGTGGTTATACACACAACTTAGGTTGATTTTCTGTCATCTTGATTATCTATTTTGGTTCAAAACCTTCCTTCATATTTTTTTCTCCATAGTTTTTAAAGATACTTTTTTTTCCAGAAGTGTAATGAAAGAAAAGCTGCTTTTCTGTGTTATGAAACCCCTGTAATTTCATTTTCTTTGTAATCTTCCCCTCTGACGATGCCTCACAGCTCCATGAAGTCAATACCATTCGTGCTGGCAGGTTGCAGCATAGGGCAATTCATCATTTCCCTGAGAACTTCTTAGATTCAGCCAGCCTCCTGAAATTCAATCTCATTCCCTGTCTGATTGTGAATCTGATTTTAGGGGAGGAAATGTTGTTGTTCTCTTTGGCTGCGCCGAGTAGCCAAGAACCTCGGGGGTGAAAGGCAGTGAAGGGAACAACGGAGCCATCCTCTGAATCTAAAAGAAAGTTTCAAATTGGGAAATCAGTGGCTTCCCATCAAATTAGAGTGCTTGAACTAGCACAAAGCTCCAGTGTGTGTAGATATTACACCCTTAAGGGTGGGATTTTTGGATGATGAGATGATAAAATACTGCAAAATTAAGTGAATTCCTACCTTCATTGTGTCAACATGTGAATATTCCTAATAAGCTTCTGTGTAATCCTCTGCTATTCCATTTTTAAATTTATTTTTTTTAACACATATTGGGGAGTTTGGAGGCCTGCAGTGAAGCTTAGAGGAGACAGCAATGAGCACAAAACTCTGTGCATTGACTGGATGACAAACTGGGAGAGTCTTTTGAGAGAAGGGGAGAGAATGAGGTGGTCCCTTACGGCAGCAGGATGAAATATCTCGCTTCCAACCAGGAATTTCTTCTATCCAAGTGTATCAGAGTGCTTTGTGAGTGTTGACCTGAGCCTCGTCCAAAGCCCTGGGCTGCTCAGGGATATAATAAGAAACGGAGACGGGGAAGTTCAGGGATTGCATCACCATCTACAGTCTTGGCCTAATTAAAAATAAAGCTGTGACCTGCCAGCTCACAGCCCCGTGAGGTGCCGGGGCAAGGAAAACGTTTGGCAGTTTTGATCCCTTCCTTTTTGTTGCAGTATAATCTCAATGTGCACGTAGGTAAAAGATACACAATTTCACACAAAATCTGTACAATTCCAGAGTTCTTCCTGCAAAACTGTCCTCTGCAGGCAGGAGAACCCAGTGTTGCCTGTCAGACTTTGTCCTTTTGGCATTTTTACTGCATTAGACGAGCTGGTTGTTTTTGACTGCAGATGTGTTATTTAAAAACAAAAGGAGGTTCAGGTTCCTCTTGTACAGCACAAATATGCTTAGCATGTTCTTGACTGGCTTTTGAGGCATTCAGAACAGCGAGCACTTGTGGCAGGGATGGTGGAGTTAAACTTTTTTCTGGCACAATGCTGCCACTGGCAGCTTTTCGGTGGTATTACATGTGTTTTTAATCAAAGGCTTCAAGAAGTGCGTTTAATGGAAAGATTTTGATGTTGTTTATTAAGCAGAGGGGGGTGGTAATTGCTGTAACAACTCAGCTGATATGAACAGGAGAGATGATAAGAACTTTCTGGTCCAGTAACCTGTGATTTGGCTTTTAAATGTCAAATGTTTGAAGAGCAGCCTTAGAAGGGCCCAGAAAAAACAAAGGGCACTTGCAGTTGCCTCATTCCCAAAGAATGTTCATTTCCCTTCAGGCCTTCCTCTGTTTCTTCCAGTGTTTTGGAGCAGTAGGAGGAATTGACTACTGAGGCCTTCAAAGTTAAGCTGAAGCAGACAGTCTGTAATAACTTGATTTAAAAATTCTCCTGTTAAGTGGTGTTTATGCTTCAGTTTCCTCTCAGAAGGAGCTAAGTGGTAGCTGCATTCCCAAATGACAAAGGAGCACGTGAGGAAGACAGTTTTGTGTCAGTTTTTCTGTTGGTTTTGTGAGGTACGTGAGCAGTCAGAACCTATAATTACTGGGAATGAAATGCAGCATCCTATTCTTCTGTGTAAAGGATTTTAATAAAGAACATCTGCAATTATGTCTGAATCCATCTGTCCTTGCGGGTAAAAAAATCTGATGTCTTTTTGTTACTGCTAGTAAGAATGGTAGCATTAAAAGATGTTGCTGCTGGTATTCTTTTTTTCTGTGTTTGGCCATAAATATGTTTTTGCTTGTAGAAATTTGCAGACTAAGATTGTGCTGCATGAGGCCAAAGATTCCAGTTCTTTTCTGATCTCTGCCTCTTCTTTTCTTGGGTTATTTTTTTCTGAGTGAATAGATCAGTATTTGCTGGTCAGATATATAGAGATAAAACTGCATGATGATGCAGTGGGTTCTTGTTGCCTTTGGCTAGTTTGAAAGTCAATCGTTAGCACATTGCCCTTGTTTCATTGTGGTAGAAATGTTTTCCTCTATTTTGGGTCCTACATCAGGCTTCCTTCAGTGTGCAAATAAATTTTATACTTTAGAAAATTGTCAGATGTGGTCTGATTTCTTTTTTAGTAATGCCTTTAGACCTTCTCTTTCAGAGTAAACGGGACCACCTCCTTATGAATGTCAAATGGTACTATCGCCAGTCTGAAGTCCCAGATTCAGTCTATCAGCATTTGGTTCAGGACAGACACAATGAGAATGGTAAGTTAGGCTCTGTAGAGTAAGGCCTTCTTTCCTTGTACTCTGAATTTTAAGTTTTAACAGTCCAGAAAGCAAGAATACTTTTGCAGAGGGGTATGAAGCAAGGACTGTTGATGAAAATGTTAGAAGATGGATGACAGTGTTTCTTACCTGCCTTGTTTGTTCTAACTGGTCTATGTTGTGGAATCATAGCTATAATCAGATACTTTTCTGGTGTGGTTTAAATACTGTGCTAAATTATGCCAAAGCCTTAAGAGAGAGTAGAGAAGAAACAAACTTTGGATCCTTGATAGGCCTTCTGGACAGTATACTAATACCTAACTGGCTGAAGACCAAGTTGTCTGAAGACATTGTGAATCTTTCTGTTTTTTGTGATTTTGCCATGGTGTCATGAAAACTAAATTTTTACAGTCATGCAACCTTGCTCTTACAAATACTCACTGTGATTAATATTGCAGGAAGTAAAGCACTCGTAGCTCAGTTCCTCCTTTTCTCTTTGCAAAACCAAGTGTGATCTTGGGTTTAATAGAAGCAAAAGAAACTTCAGTGTGTATTGCAGTATCATTTATCTCTTGCCTCTAGAGAAGACATAACATTTGCTTCTATTCTTACCAGGAATTTTCCTTGAGGCAACTGTTAAAATTCTGAAGATACTCCAAGGTGAATTGTGATAAAAGTTAACGTTTGAAATATGGAACACAGCAACTTTTTGGTGCACGAGAGTACAAATTTGAGCATACATTCTCCTTTTTGTAGGCATTAAGGACATTTTGGTGTGCTTTAGCAAAAGCTGCACAGCTCTAACCTTTCTCTTACTATATTTGAAGTGTCTTAACAGAGGGATTACTGGCACAGTGTCAAGACGTGAGCATTTTTTATAACATGGCTGCTTTTTTTATGTCACACTCTTTTGCATGTGGCAAAGTATTTTTGTGTGTTCTTCAAAGGAATTATAAAGAAGTCATGGGAAGAGTTGTCCTTCAGGTTTTAGTTATCACTGAGAATTGTCTGTATTTGAAAATGGGTGTCAATATTTATCTCAAAGCCAGAGCACTAAGCAGTTATTACTGTCAAGATTTTGTTGACGATTTGAGATTAAATCTGCAAAACAAGAAAAACATTAACCCAGGAACCAAAAGTCAGTGATAAATTAATTTTCCTGGTTCCTGTCACCTGGGATTGACCACTTCTAGTGTTCAGTGGATGATGTGTCATCCAGTACCCCTAAAATCTGTTTCCCTTCAGCAGTTCTTTATATGTGGGGATGGAAAATTAATGTGTAAAATTGGTGATCGTGTTATTTCCATACCTAACAGGCCACGTAAACAACCTGAACGTTTGTCGTCTTAACACTGAGGAGTGTTGACCTGTTAAAAAAGTACCTGCAAAATGGCAATGGGGAGAGGTGCTTTTAGACTGCAGCTAATGCGTTGGTGGTTTTTTTGTTTGTGTTTTTGCTTTCTGACAGATTCTGGACGAGAGCTTGTTATTACAGACCCAGTTATCAAGAATCGAGAGCTCTTCATTTCAGATTATGTTGACACTTACCACGCTGCTGCCCTCAGGTAAGGTACAGAGGATGTGGTGCTGCGTCTGAGGTGGCTGAGAAAAAACCTTCTTGAGAAAGATGCTTTCTCTGGTTTTGTGTGAGGATCATTAGCATACTGCTCAGCTCCCTCCTCATCTCCTACAGTAATTAACTTGTGTTATCAGTTCCCATTCAAAAAGAAGCTGTAATTCTAGTCTCGTTTTAATCTCAGTTAATCAGTGTTGCTCAGAAGATGTTGTTTCCCATCATTGCCAATTTGGGTTATTGCTAGTTCCTGCAGAAACACCACCCTTCCCTCCCCCATGTTTGATTTCACTATTAACAATAGTGTCTCCTGGTGAAGTGACTGTTAGGATGTTGCCCTGATTAAATTGCTTTAAAGGCTTTTGCTCAGAGGCACTTGTCATTGTTGCAGCTCAGCTCAGAGCTCTATTAAAAACTCACTGTGCAGACAGGAGGTAATGGACCCATGTATTGTTCTCTTTACTCTCTGCCCTTCCCTGGAGGTTGCTGCTCTCTTTACCCACTCAGTTTTTGACTGCAGTGGCTAACCTTTTGCCTGGACAGAGGGATGCAGCAGTGCTTAAAAATGTGTTCAGATAGGAATAGCAAGGCATTCTTTTTCAGCAGATTTTCAGCATGCCAAACGTGCATGGATATTGTCAAAATGCAAATTGAATAATCTCCCTGATATTGCTCAGATGGTGTTTCACTAGAACCATCTGGAGACATTTTTTTGTTCAGAGTCCATTTGCTGAAGCCACTTACTCTTAAGACAAACTAGCTGCAACCTCTGTTACAAGGCTGGGAAGAACCCTTTGATTTATGTATTAGACTTTTAAAATACATTTGGAAAATTCCAGTGGTGTTCCAGAATCTCATGAAATTCCCCAGTGTCTTTTCTGAGTAACAGGAGGTCATCTTCCAATTTTAAACTGGCATGTATAGAAAAACGGTAGAAGGAGGTTGGCTGTCTTGATCTTGGAAACCTGTCAGCTTAAACAGAGAGAAGCTGAACTATGTGTATGGAATTTTCCCTGGGAGTACTTTACCTTCTCTTCTACATCTTTTCTGTTTTGTGTATACCAAGCAAACTTGAAAAATAACCTTCTCTTCTCCCCTTCCAATAAGAGTGGAGGCTGCTGAAGGACCGAACTGATCATTCCCTCAACCTGTCTTGTGTGTTAACTGCCTCCTTGTTGCTTGGAAGTATGTGCCACAGGCACCTTTCAGGTCACTCCCTTGTTTCTCTGTGGCATCTGATTTCACTTGTTTTGTTGTGTTCTGGATTGTTCATATTTTGATAATTCTTACAGGTTTGTAGATGGTATTTAAAGATGATTGTGTTTGCTGATTCTTTTCTAGTGAATGGTAATTAATACATGTCAGTAATTTTCAGTGTATAAGACTAACATAAGGATAATTGCACATAATGTTCTTGTAGTTTGAGAACACAGAATAGGCAGAATGTGTTTTGATGCATGAAAGGAGGCTTAACATTACATTCTAATTTATTATACTATGGGATTATTTCTTTGCCCTCTGCAAGCAAATGGCTCTGGTCACACAATGCATTGATGACAAATTGGGAAATAAAACCAGTGATTGTAACTACCAATCTTCTGCTCTAACAAGTGCAAAAATTAACTAGAGGATACCTGTGGATCCCTGTGGAAGTGTGTAGTAAAAGTTTTGTCCTATTTACCTCTATGGCAAGTCTTTGTGGTTACAATATAGTACCTACTCGTCTGAAGTGCTATGAACAAGACCTACTGCTTTCATGAATATAGGTCGTCTGGAAAATACTTATTATATGTTAGGTTATTGAAAGGTAGCAAAATATTTTTCCCCAAAAAAACCCCTAAAAAAATAGGAATTTATTGTGAAATATTCAAACAAATACCCATCTCAGTCTGTCCTTATAAATTACTTAAGTAGGAAACTAGCTTCAGCCACCAGGGATAAAATAAATATTAGTGAACTAGTTTGGCTTTCAGTATTTCTGTTTGATGTCTCAATTGCCAACCTTGTTAATGTTCATTACAACCTGGCCTGACCTGTGCAGAATCCTTTGCCAGAAGGGCAGTTGACTGAGAATGAGGCAATCATGGGGGCAGTTATGTAGCCTGAGCTCCCAGGATGGCCCTGTTGATTTTGGCTTAGAACAGTCCACAGCTTCACTCATCCTTCATCCTTTTTTCTCCTCACCTGGAGCAGCTGAAGCTGGGAGAGCTCATGTTGTAAGGCAGAGTTCCCAGTGGCTGTGGATTGGTAAGCTTTTTTGAAGTGCTTTACCATGAAGAGGTGAGGGAGGGAAGCAGGCTTTGCATGGCAACTTCCGGGTGCAGCTTTTCAGGTATTCACTGCTTCTGAACTCTGCTGAGAAGACTAGGCCAGCAGATCCAGCTAGTATAACTACAGGCCAAAAAGTTACTCATCTTGGTGTACTGGTGGCAATAACACTTTTAATTCAATTTTAACCAAGATTGACAAATCTTTCTGTGAAATAAAACCTGAAGCAGCTCATTTATAATAGCAAATACTGTTCAGTAAATACAGGAGAAAAGAGGTGCTATCTGTATTAAAGCTAGAAAGCTTGACATGCTGAAAAAGAGCAAAATCCTATGCTTTGTTTATTGCATTGAATCAGGTTTAGATAAAAGCACCAACTCTTTGGCTGGCTGGCCTGTTTGTCTCTGCCCACTTGTGCTCTGATTTATTTGGTGGCATTATATAAAACTGCAGTGACAAAACAGGAGCAGCTGTTGGACATGAACAGTCCAACAAACCCTTGAGAAAATGAGATGCAACTTCTTACAGCTCATCTACAAGCTCATCCTTAAGGATAATGACTTCATCAACAAGCTATATTAAAAAGAAATATTACCAGTCTGTTACAGAACAAGCTAATAAATCCTCTTTTCCATTTTCTCTCTCTCTTTTTAATATTAAAAAATGCCTTTGTGTTTTACTCTTTTATGTATAAAAGTAGAATGAAGGAACTTCTGTGTGTTGGAATTGGCATTGTTAGGATTGCAGTCTTGTTAAAACAGCATAGCTTTGATTTTATTTGGAAGTGTTTATGAAGCTAAAATTTTATTTAGCTTTCTAAATAAAAAGCTGACTTCCCAAATAACAAGAAAGTAGAATTTTTGAAGCTTCCTTGAAGATATAACTGTAATAGTACTGTAAAAACTTGGCAAATAAGACAATTTCAGGATTGTATTCTAGGGTAGATGTTGTTCATTAGTCTGATTAATTTGGGGCTCCTTGGGAATATGTGCTGGTGTAATGAGAATTAATGAATGTTTGTAGAACACCATCTGAGACATTGTAACTGAATTTTCTTCCCTTTCCACCCTGGGAAGAATCTGCATGTTTATCTGTTATTTAGGAAGTTTTAGAGAGATTGCAGTGGCACTTAATTAAAATACCTGTTATTCAAGGTAGAATTCTAATACCCTTTTCCCTCTTTCTTTCAGAGGGAAGTGTAATATCTCCCATTTCTCTGACATATTTGCTGCTAGAGAGTTTAAAGCCCGAGTGGATTCATTTTTCTACATACTGGGCTATAATCCAGAGACAAGGTAAGTGAAGTGACTTTTAAAGGCAAGCTTTGCCACTAATCTGAGCCTGTAGCAACAGGAGAACAACTCAAAGGAAGAAAAGTTAAAATGAAGTATGATGCTGACAGGAAGGTGGGGTGGAAGAGAAGCTGCCTCTTCATGCTGAGTGTGTGTCTAGGAGAAAAATCAACAGTAGATAATATAATTGTGCAACGAGTCAGGATATCCGGGTGCGTCTCTGGGTAGATAACAGTGCTTCAGAACAGGTTTTTAGAGCTGTGGATTCTTTTTAAATGTTGCAGACATTAACAGGAATTCTTAGCTGTCTCATTGGCTAAATGCAGACCCTGGAAAATATTTTCAAAAATAGGTTTAATCTCTTAGTAAGCAGTGTTGAAATTTAGGCTTTTTTTTTTAAAGTGTGGGAATTTGTGCTACTCATATAGGGGCCTGTATCAGCAGTTCCTAGTTTATACTTCATTGGCCTGGAGCAAATTAGAGGTACAGAAAGATCTTTTTTGGGGGGGAATTAATACATATTTGAAGAGGGTATCTTTTCATTTCACAGTTCTTTCAGTCTGCCTGGGAGTTGTCCAGCCAGTCTTTATCAGCTGTTGGAAAAGCAAAGCTGACACTAGACAGGACCTTCATTCTTTTTCATGTCCAAAACATATCTCTTATTTTTTTCATTTCTGTAGTTTTGTCAACAGAGAGAAAACCTTAGAAATGCCAGCCTGAAAGAGGTTGCTGTCTAGGGGCATATTTCTATGAGCATTTGAGGGAAAGATTAATCATGTGGAACAGGGCTCAGCAAGGTCTGTGCTGACTGAAGCTGTATTGTTTCTTTCAATGCAGAGAACATAATTAGCTTGTGGACCTGGATTTCTAGAGATACTGTGGAGAAAAGCATTAAGTGGGAAATCAGATAGGCATATAAATAATAAATATTTGAATTGTTACATTGTCGATTTATTGTTTTTAATGCAGATAGGAATCTTCATGCTTCAGGGCACAGCCAACCACTTCCTTTTCTTCCTAAGTGCTTGTAGTTAGGAAGAAACTCCCTGTGTGGGCATATTATTATGTAATTGCCTATTTATGAGGCTTCCTGTACCTTCCTCTGAAATGTCTTAAACTGTCTATATGTGTGAGACAGGGTATTGGATGGGGTAAACTTGCTTAATAAATTCAGTTTACATCCACAGTAGGTGCTGTCAGTTTGTCCCAATTGTATGGTGCTGAGCTCTGGCAAAAGGACATGAAATCTTCTAATATTTTAAACACAATATGTTAGAATAATTTTTTAACATTTGGAGCAATTTGATGAGGGAAGACATTTATTGAAATTTGTCACTGTACACCCCTCTGATATTTGGCACCATGCTTGAACCCATATAGTTAGTTGTCACCTTTATTAATGCATTTCAGTTTTAAGGGTGTGAATGCTAAATGAACTATTTGTATTAGTGTTCAAGTTCTGTGTTTAATTGATGTTTTCTTTTATGAAATGTCATTTATGCAAGTTGTCAGTGCAGTTTTAAACCTACTTTCTGAGTAGAAGTAGCTGTTAATGCTTCCAGCTGTTAGAAGATGACTGAGCTGAGAAGATCAATGAGATGACAAAGCGTGGCACTTAGCGATCAGCTAATTACTCAGACTAGCCAGAACTCGAAGTGGAGGATTTTCTTCATTTGGTTGCAGCCAGGCTCTCTTTAATTCTAGCTCTTCAAGTCTGTATTTTGCCTTGGAATAAGGAGGGGGGTTTAGAAAAAGGAGCTGAGCCTGGGTTGCTTGATTATTTTTGACCTGTTTGTTACAGCTTTGTGTGCTTCTTTGAATACCTAATTCTAGATTTATTTAGCTTTTGGAAATATTGTAATGTGTATTCCAGGATGACCTGTTAGTGGTTTGTCTATAAAAAGAAAAGTTGGTCTTGAACTTGATCTACTTTTCCAATGTAGTGTTTTGTTTCATGTGGAAAGGATGGAAGTTGTAGTAGTTTGAAGTACTAATATGTTGTAGAGAAGGTTCTGAACACTGCAGGGTGACCTCTCAGCCGACTTGGAGAAATGTGTGATACATTTTTAGATCAGACAGACTTGAGCTGTGGATTTCATCTACAAAGTCACATTTCTGTTGGAGTGTTTTTATTTTCTGTTCAGCTCATATACTTTTCCAGGGCCCTCAAATGCAGCTCAGTGTGTTGGGAGTCTGTTTGCTTTTTTTTCATGTGGTTCATTTGCAAAACAACCCACAAAAAGCTCAAACCCCAAAAACATCCAAAACACTCATGTGGTGAATGTGTAATAAGAGGCCCTTTTTGTTCTGTTTGCAAGCTTGCTGTCTAGAGGTTTTGCTGGGGAAATATCAACCATGAGCCTGTTGTTGGTCATTCTGTGCTCTGGAAGTGGTAAACTGTGTTTTGGGGTAACTTTTTTCTTTACTGTGTTTATCAAGCTGTTCTGGTTTCTTTGTGTCTACAGAGTTAGGAAAAGATTACATGCTGTGGTTCAGTAGTTCTCACATCTGTGAGAAACATCTGATTGTGGAATAAAGCTAAAGTAATCTTAAAGCTAGAGGCTGGGTGTTGTCACCTTGAATAATCAAGCTGTTCCTGATGTTCCTGGCTCTTGCATAGCCAGTGGAGAAAGAAAATTCATTTTAGACTGAAGTACTTATAAAATAATTTCATGTCTCTCCAGAGAAGTGGCTGCTCTAACACTGACTAATTCCACTAACATGGAATCCCACTCAAACTTTAGGGTTCCCCAAATGGCTGGACAAGACAATATGCTTTATCAAAGAAATGCTACATAATTGTGTCTGGCCTTACTTGAGAAGCATTTCAAAGTTTATAGAATAGCAGTCAAGAAGCATTAATGGACAAATGGACCTGATGTACTGATTCAGAAAATCAGTAACTGCACCAGCTGGTGATGTTGGTATCTGAGTCAGAAATCAGCTCTGCATGATAAAGATGCAGCAAGACTCAGGAATGCTATGGAAGGTGCTGCTTGTCCTCAGCTGTTTGTCACACCTTGCCACTCATCCACTACAACTCTACTTCTTACCCGAGCTGTAGTTTAGTGCCAGATGTAGCTGGTTCTGGCAAGAGCATCTTCCAGTCCTTCCTTGTGTAGTCTGACATCCTGGATGGAATTAGAGAAAGGGCTTGGAACTGTTGCTCAGGGCTGTGGGAGGCCAAGGGCCACTGGTGCTGGTGGCCTGGCCTTGCAGCATCCCATGGCAGGACTAGGCAAACAGCTCTTTGATCTCAGGAGTAGATAAATACATGATTGAGTTCTGTCTGACACCAACATCTGTGAATATACATAGATTTAAGCACTGCTGAATAGTTGGAACTAGAAATAATAATATGCTGTTCTACAAACAGTTTTCATGGCCATGAATCTACATTATTCTCCCCCAGAGCTGTTTTACATTGTAGAACAAAATAATATCTAACACTCAAGGCATGGGAGGAATTTTCTGAATAGGTGTTTTGGGAAGGCCAAGATCTTGTCTGTGTTTTTATTCTGCAACATTCACTTTATTTTTAATCTTCTTCTGAAGTGTTCTTCTTTGGTGATGTAGTGAATGAAATGATTGTTTAGTCTCTGTGAGAGATGTTCCCAAGAGTGGAAATGAGGGTGACTTGCTCTTTATTTTTCTTGTCCTTCATAGCTTTGTATTTTCAAGCCTGAATCAAGAAGCTCTTTTTATTTCTTTTTTTTTTCTCCCTTAAATGGAAAACACAGTGGGTGGAGTACAAGTTTCTGTTCTAGAAGCAGATAAGAATAGTAATAATAATAAGCCAGTGTGGAGTTGTGTGTAAGCAGGGTGTTCAAAGCTTCCTCTTAAAATTATCCTTCTTTAGAAAAAAATGTACTTGAATTATAAATCAATATCTACAACAAAAATGTGAACTAAAGAGGACTGCAGAGCTATGTTTTGATCCTTTTCTCTGGTTAATTTTTAGCAGTATTTTGATTCTAGGCATATTAAAATGCTTAGAGCAATGATAGAGAGTGAAGTGGTCATAAAGGTTTTTAAATGTATCCATCCTTATGTCTCAAATCAGAGCCTTAACGTGTCTTTTTATTATAGTTACAATTATTAGAACAGTGACAGTTTGTGGCATGTTTTAATTAAGACAATTCCTACAGAATATTGTAAGTCAATTTATTTTTTTTAATAGGTTTATCAATTTTAAATACAATCAGGAATCATCCTGTTCAGGGATATCAGGGACTGTTTGCATGGTATGCCCATGTGATGTCAAGCAGATGGCTTCTCTGTGTCTTATTAAATTACAGCAAAGTTGTTTTGTATCAGTCTTGTCTAAGAACTGTGGAAGATGCTGAGCGCCATCACTGCATGTCTGTAGGTGTTGTGCACTGAAGGGCCTTGCATTTCATTCCCTTTAAATAAACAGACAAAAAAGCCCTCCCAAAACTGTACTTAGGTAAATGGATGTATAACTTCTCTGTGTTGTTTTTTCTGTCTGATATCACACTAATATAATTGGGATATGTTATTTCTGTGTGCCCACATAGCAGTTTGTCTCTAAACTTCAGGGTAGAATAAAAGCTGAAAACTTTCTCAAGTTCATGTTGTGAACTTAGGGAGGGGAAATCCCAACTCAGAACAAGCAGAACAACAAATCCAGAAATACTCTTCAGCTGTAGTTGATATGAGGACTCAAAATGTTTGTCCTTTTAAGTGCTGTTAAAGACTACACAACACATTTGAAGTATTTATCTTTCTAGTCTGTAGTGTGAGAAAATTTGGTCAGTCTCGTTCTGAACGTTTTGCCTCCTGTACAATTTTTATTACAGAAGTGGGGTGATGGAATCTTGTGGATTTTAGGTTTTTTAAAAGCACTTTATAAAACTTCATTCTGTTTCTGTATTAAAAAAAAACAACTTTAAGCATAGTTCCTTGTGTTTGTTTTAAATTTTTATTTTTTAACAGCCCTTTAATCCTGTATGTTAGTAAATGGCTTCTTCATATGATAAATGTGCTTTAGTAGCATCAGGTAGTTTCAACAGAGCCATAGTAGCTGAAATCTTCAAGTTACTGGATGTTTAATTTATTATTGCACGTTTGTTGAAGGAAACAGATTATGTTGGTGAAGGTCCCAAGAAAGGGGTAGGAGGTGAAGTAACACGGACAGCAAGAAAGGTGTATTCCCTCATGTGTTACTACAATTTTCTCACTGGGTTATTCTAAAAAGAGAGAAAAACTGGGATTGGTTCTGTGGCCTGATTTGTTCTGCTTAGTCTGTCCTTTAAGATTCAAAACTTGAGAAACTGTCCTGTTTGAGCCTCACAGTAAATTCAGGCATCTCAGGTGGGGTTGTTACCTTCATGTCAGTGCACAGCTGAGCATTTTTTAATTGAAAATTCCATGAATAAAGGAGGAACTCCTTTATTCATAAAAATCAAGGATGCTGCAGGGAAGCTCAGGTCTGGCTCCTCTTGGGTTCACCTTCTGTTCACAGGTGCCGGGAATTCATATTCTTTAAAGTGTGCTTGTGCATCGACAGGTAGAACAAAGCTGTGAGGCAGTTTTGCTGCCTCCTTCCCTGGAAACTGAGTGTAGGATAAGGCTGGTGGTCAGTCCCTTTGCTGCCTCCTTCCCTGACAACTGAGCGTAGGATAAAGCTGGTGGTCAGTCTGTTTGCTGCCTCCTTCCCTGGCAACTGAGTGTAGGATAAAGCTGGTGGTCAGTCCCTTTGCTGCCTCCTTCCCTGGAAACTGAGTGTAGGATAAGGCTGGTGGTCAGTCTGTTTGCTGCCTCCTTCCCTGGAAACTGAGTGTAGGATAAGGCTGGTGGTCAGTCCCTTTGCTGCCTCCTTCCCTGAAAACTGAGCCCACATTAAAACCGCTGCTCAGATTTGAATCCCTGACAGCCCCCGAGCCTGGAAATCAACGTGATGGCAGAGCTAATCACAACCTGGGGGAAGGGAGGGGGGGAGGAAAACCCTTGCAGACCGGAGGGGCGGGAGGTGCGGGCGCTGCCGCCCGTCCCGCAGCCCCTGGGAAGGCCCCGCACCCCGCGCTGCTCCCAGCCTGCTCGGCTGCTTTATTGACGGAAACCGCGGGGCGCGCTGGATCGCGCCGGGAGCCGGGTGTGCGGCTGAGGGAGGGTCACAGCACATGCTCAGTCCTGTCAGTCCGAGGGCGAAGTTTCTGCGTTCTGCGTGCAGGCTTAGGTCACAGCACAAGCTCAGTGGAAGCTCTCCGAGGTCTCTTCAGACTGCATGTGCCTCCATTTTGAGTTGGTAGAGTGGAAAAGGCAGAGTTTGGTTGTTTGTTTGTTGTTTTTTTTTTTTTAGCTGTTAAGTAAAGAGGGTTCAGGAATAACATCTAAACCCACAAGAGCCTGTCATAGTCATGGATGATCCATTCAGCCCCTGCAGGTAGGCTGCATCACTCCGGCCTCCCCGAAACCGTGGTGATTTGTTTTTGTTTTGCTGTTTGTTTGTGACTTCTGGAATGTTGATGGAATCACGTCACGACTGTTGCATGTTGCTCAGGAGCTCGTGGCCGGTGCAGCAGCTCAGGGTGCATGAGGGCAGAGAGCAGGGAATCCGCTGCCTGAGGGGGCACGTAGCAAAGCCTTGAACCCGTGTGGGCTTATTTATTATTTTCCCCCCCCTCCTCCCCATCACCCCCATCCCTCCCTGGTTCGCGCTGCAGTGTTAATTTCGGGCGTGCTGTGTGTGTGCCAAGCTTGTGGCAGGTCTGTGGGGAGCTGCAGAGGGCTCGGCAGGATGCAGCGTTGCCGGGCTGGCGATGAGGAAATGTTTGGGCCTGCAACAGGGTGTTTAGATAAGGTTCCTGAGGGCTGTAGATCAGCAGCCATTGGTTGCTCTGTGGGTGGGTGGTTCTGGGCTCAGTGAGGGGCAGTGATCCTGCTCCTACTTCCTCAAACATTAAAGAGAG
>NW_009954555.1:2490823-2510211 GCF_000747805.2 Chaetura pelagica
CCCCTGGGAGACCGGAGGGGCGGGAGGTGCGGGCGCTGCCGCCCGTCCCGCAGCCCCTGGGAAGGCCCCGCACCCCGCGCTGCTCCCAGCCTGCTCGGCTGCTTTATTGACGGAAACCGCGGGGCGCGCTGGATCGCGCCGGGAGCCGGGTGTGCGGCTGAGGGAGGGTCACAGCACATGCTCAGTCCTGTCAGTCCGAGGGCGAAGTTTCTGCGTTCTGCGTGCAGGCTTAGGTCACAGCACAAGCTCAGTGGAAGCTCTCCGAGGTCTCTTCAGACTGCATGTGCCTCCATTTTGAGTTGGTAGAGTGGAAAAGGCAGAGTTTGGTTGTTTGTTTGTTGTTTTTTTTTTTTAGCTGTTAAGTAAAGAGGGTTCAGGAATAACATCTAAACCCACAAGAGCCTGTCATAGTCATGGATGATCCATTCAGCCCCTGCAGGTAGGCTGCATCACTCCGGCCTCCCCGAAACCGTGGTGATTTGTTTTTGTTTTGCTGTTTGTTTGTGACTTCTGGAATGTTGATGGAATCACGTCACGACTGTTGCATGTTGCTCAGGAGCTCGTGGCCGGTGCAGCAGCTCAGGGTGCATGAGGGCAGAGAGCAGGGAATCCGCTGCCTGAGGGGGCACGTAGCAAAGCCTTGAACCCGTGTGGGCTTATTTATTATTCCCCCCCCCCTCCTCCCCATCACCCCCATCCCTCCCTGGTTCGCGCTGCAGTGTTAATTTCGGGCGTGCTGTGTGTGTGCCAAGCTTGTGGCAGGTCTGTGGGGAGCTGCAGAGGGCTCGGCAGGATGCAGCGTTGCCGGGCTGGCGATGAGGAAATGTTTGGGCCTGCAACAGGGTGTTTAGATAAGGTTCCTGAGGGCTGTAGATCAGCAGCCATTGGTTGCTCTGTGGGTGGGTGGTTCTGGGCTCAGTGAGGGGCAGTGATCCTGCTCCTACTTCCTCAAACATTAAAGAGAGAGAAAAAAAAAAAGGCAAGAGTAACCTGCGTGGTTCTGCTCACCTGTCATCAGGTGCAAATCCTACTTATGCAGCTGAAATGCAGCAGAATTGTCTTACGTACGGAGGAGCTTGTCAGATGACAACTTGGTGAGCAACACCCACCTTGCTTGATCGGGCCAGCAAAACATATTTTTAGACTGGTCTGCATAAAATAGAGGACTTGGGCTTTACAGTTTTGTGTAGTGATAGCCTGGTTGCAGCTGGCTTTGAGGTTCTTGTGGGACAGCCATCAGTGACTGGTCACTGCTAAGCACCCATGGGTTTGAGAAGGCTTGGGTGTGTTGAATGGGGCTACACTTGATTCTGCAGGGTGTTCTCAGTGGCAGTAGTGAGAGAACCTGTGCAAAGCTGTTGCTGTTCTGCTGTGGCCCTCTGCCCAGACTCTGTGCTTGCAGAGCTGATCCATGCACCATGGGGGGTGTTACTGAAGGGTAACTTGTTTGTGAGTTGCTGGAGTGGATGGAGTTTGATGGCGAGGGGATGGTTTCTGTTGCTCATAGTGGCATCTCTGGAACTTTATACAGCAGTAGGTTGACTTGTAGCCTTGCACACGTGGTCATTCACCTGTGCACTCTGTGTTACTGTCGCTACCTGCCTCCTCGTGGCAGAAGCTGAGGAATAAACGATTAATTATTTTGCCCATGTTACTGCCACATCTGTATCTGTATGCCATCTCAAGTGTCATTCTCTTTTCCATTTCCTGTTATAGAGCATACAAATCAAGAACCAGTTTAGTATGGGATACTGGTCACTTTTGCCATTGGCTGAAGCATGGTCATGGTAATGATTACAGGGCGCAATTCCCTTGAATTCAGTCTGGCTGAATCACCTTATAGTTGGAAGAGTTGTCTCTGTAGGCCTAGGCTTTAGAAACACTCTTCTTCCTAATAAATCAGCTATTTGAGTATATACAGGAGTATGCTACTCCTCTGCAGGAATACAGGGATGTGACACCTTGTGTCCTTAACAGCTCTTTTAAATGTTGACTGAAAAGCAGAAGAAAATGCATCAAGGGATGGGGAGGCTACAAAGGTGTCTGCTTTATACTGTTTCTCAGTGATAATTTATGCATGCATTTTAAAAATATGTGATAAAAAAACCTTACACCTTGGTTTAAAAAAAGCAACAATAGAAATAGGAAACCAACCTCCACACACCCCACCCTGTCCCCCTTCAAAAAAGCTCCCCCCACAACCCAACAACCAACCAATAAACAAAAATTCCAATAAACAAAAATCCCCCCCCCCCCAAAAAAAATCCCTTATAATCCCCCTCAAAAAAACCCAAAAAACCCAAAACAACAACAAAAAAACCAAACAACCCACGAAAAAAACCTGCAATGAACAAACAAAACCAGAAAAACCCTTGGTGGTAGAAATACTAAGGTTATCTGTCTGCTGTAAGTTATCAGTGGTACTGACAAGATGTTTAGTGTGCTGAGAAGACCCTTTCTCTGTGATCAGACTGCCCAGAGGATTCTCTCCAGTTGAGAGACTGGTGGTAGGTAGGTGGTGTGGTGAGTTCCAGCTCCACTGCAAACACCTCTTTGGTGGTACAAATACATGATGGGAAGCGCTTGAATTTTGTTCTTTGGATGAAGAAATGCTTGCACTTGGTAGTCCTACTTCCCTTTGCTCTGGCTTAATTTTAGCTAGTTTCAAGACTTGAATCAGTAAGATCAGTGGTACTGACAAGATGTTTAGTGTGCTGAGAAGACCCTTTCTCTGTGATCAAACTGCCCAGAGGATTCTCTCCAGTTGAGAGACTGGTGGTAGGTGGTGTGGTGAGTTCCAGCTCCACTGCAAACACCTCTTTGGTGGTACAAATACATGATGGGAAGCGCTTGAATTTTGTTCTTTGGATGAAGAAATGCTTGCACTTGGTAGTCCTACTTCCCTTTGCTCTGGCTTAATTTTAGCTAGTTTCAAGACTTGAATCAGTAAGATTTCCTCTTCCCCTTCCAATTGTTTAGGCTGCAATTTGTTTCAATTAGAGTTTTGTATTTCTAAGTGTGTGACAGAACTAGGGGGATTTTCAAGCTTGTTTCGTGCTTCACATTTTTCATGCTTACCACCTTTAACACGGTGATGTTGCTTCTCCATGTATCTGCTGTTCAAGGAATCTGGAGATTTGCGTTGTCATGCTAAGAGACTGAGTGGTAGTTTGTTGCATCTAACCTTGATGAAGCTTTATGGAAAAATTTGACTACTGGGTTGCTGGCTGGTTCCACTGTCCTGCATATAAACTGTGATTGTGCTGAGGAAATGGGGCTGATGAAGTGTGTGTGTGTGTGTGTGTATGTGTGTGTATATATATACATATAGTGTCTGTTTTAATAGTGAATATTTACTCTGGGAAGTGCAGAGGTGGTGCCTGGCCATTTCAGAAACTGTACAAGCTAAATACTTAAAGCAACATAATTCCATGTTGAAGTTATTTAGATACTTACTTGTCAGTGTAAATGTGGGTGGCAGATAAGTAACATTCTGGTTCTATTAAAGTCAGATGTAGGCCAGATAAAAAACTTTGTATCACGCAAAGGTTTCCATTAAATCAATTTTTTATTTTTTAACTTGTGATTGAAATACTGGTGTCTTCCTTGAAGGTAAACAAATACGGGAAAATAAGTTTTAGAGAGGTGATCAATGAACTCTACAAGCAATATTACCCAGACAGGTAATTCCTGTGTGGAGAGAAATCTGGTTTCTTTGCAGTACCTCCTGTCAGAATGGCTGTACTACAGTCACTTCCATCCTGCCTCTTGAGTAGGGGGCAATACTTCTAAGGACTGTATAGTAATTATTTTTTTTTTCTCATATATGAACCTGATGAAAACTAACGTTGTCTTGGAAAAGCTTTCCCTGTCTGACTCAGTCCTGCAACTACTTCCTTCTCCAAACAGCAGCATGGGTGCAGAGCTCTGAGTGCTCCACTTCAAGGCCTGAGTCTGCAGTCAGCAGGTTTGAGCTTGTACTGAAGGTACAACTGTTAGTACATGTCAGATTGAGCAATCACTAAAAATGTTCCCATGTAAATTCATGTGACTGAAATACAAATTTGTTGTTTGGTTTTGGTTGGGGTTTTTTTTTTTGTGTTTTGGTTTTTTTTGGTGTTTTTTTTTTTCCACTGAGAAAACAAATTTCCTTGTGCATTTTTAAATCATTATCAGAACACACTGTTACAACAGGTTTTAAACAAAACTTAAACTTACTAGAGGCTGGCCATTAGCTAGAATGTTTTGTCTGAGTATTCAGATACTTTATTTGAAATCCATACTTCAAAAAAAAGGTAAAGGCACAAGAGCAGGCTGGACACATTAGATTAACTTGAAGTAAGCTTTTTAATGTAGAAAATAACAGAAAAAGCTAGGAAGCCATTGTTTAATCTGTAAATCGATACCAATCCTCATATAAGGAAAACAAAACAATGTGAGTAACTCACTGTCTTAAAGCAAGAATTGCTGTTCCGTTTGGAAGGGTTGGAGGTGGATCCAATTCTGTTCTTCTTAGGCATCTCCCTCAGGGGTTTGTGGTAGTTGTGGGGTTTTCTGGTTAAGGATTGAGTAACCTACACCTGCTTGTCCCTTTTGTATTTTGAACTGTGTAAGAACATAACATGCATAAGAATGGTGTTCCTGGGTCAAACTGGGAATCCATTTGGCTCAGTATCCAGTCTCCCAACAGTGGCCATAAGCTTGGACAAAGAACAGAGCTGTGATGTATGACAGAGGCGTATTGTGTTTGTGGGCAGTCTATTTTGCATCACTGTGGTGAAATTTTAGGACTTCTTAGTGCTGCAGAGGAGCAAATACTCTTGAGGTTGCTCTTCTATATAGTTAAGTGTCTGCACGGAGCCTGCATAGCATGGGATGAGGAGCATGGCAAGGGAAGGTCTGAGTTTTGTTTTATGGATGCATGGAATAAAACGGAACAGAATGTCCTAGCAAATTAATCTTTTGAGTGTAGTGCCAGTCCTTTTCAAGCCTTGATAAACTATTTCTTAACCAGCTGAAGTTGGAGTGGAGTAATTTTGTTCTCTCCAGTTTTGTCCTTCCAGAGATGGAACAAAATGATCCTTGCCAGATGTTTTTAGAACTACCTCTGAAGAGATTTTTTTTTTTTTTAATATCTTGAGTATTGACCATTTGCATAAAAGGATTTTTTAAAAAAAACCTTTCTTGAGACTTTCCTAACTACCTAAGATTTACATTATTCTTACAGAAATCACAAATACCTAGAAATTGCCTTTAGCATGCCTTCAATTTATGTAACTGATTATCTTGCCAATAATAGTGACTGTTTGGCTACATCAATGTTAAAATGTATAACTGAAATTTATAACCAATTCTGCCTGTAATATATATTTACACACACTTAATCTGGTTTTGGTTTTATTTAGTAAGCCATCAATATTCTTACCACGCTTTGTAAACAAACCCAAATCTCATACGATTGTTTAGTGCTATAGCTTGATATTGCTTATTAAAAACCAAACCCCAACCCCTCCTAACCTCTGTATATCCTAGCTTTAAGCTTTTTTCATCTTTCATCATATAAAAATGACTTTTGCCAACTGTTCTTGTGCACTTCTGTAGCTAACAGTCTGTCCTCGTGCTGTGATGGCTGGATGCACAGTAATCACAGGTCTGGTCTCTGGACCTTCTGGTCTCAATTTCAGAGTCCTGTCCCCTGCTCTGGGCTGGATTCCAGGAGGCTGGGAGCTGCTTGGATAGAGTGTTTCTAGTTTCATTGCTGAAACAAGTTCTACACTGTGAGGTTTGCCTTAGTGTTATGGATGTGGTGCAGTGGGCAGCGGTTTTTAGCAAGTTGGTTTTGAAAACCTTTTTTGGAGAGCTCTGAAGATAATCAGAAAGACTGAAGAGCAGTGTGTGCCTGAGTGATTTGGCTGGTTTAAAAGCCTTTTTCTGTTTAATTTCTAGTTTAATTACAGATCACCTCAGTATACAGAACCAAGAATGATTATGCCAAGAGTGGTGACATGGGTAGCACAGAATGCTGTCCTATATGTGAAGTTGAGGTTGTGGTCTTCTGTTTTAAAAATTAGTGGTAGCATTACATTACTTTCATGTTTTCTGGGCTATTGCTGGCCAGGAGCAGGTGTTTCTAGAAGCTAGTGGAAGTACAGTGTGTGGTGGAAAGCACTGAGTGTGTGGTGACCACAGCAGAAGGAAATTAAACTGTGTCTCTTGCTGAGAACTTGTCTCTTGCTGATGAACTGATGGAGAACATAGTTGGTTCAATGTGATACTGCGGTGGTGCCACCTCCCTCACCCCTGTCTGAGGCATGTCAGTCAGTATAAAAACATGTGCAATTACAGCATAGGATGTTACTTGCTGAACTTAGTTGTAAAAAGGAAAGCATGAAAGAAGCAGTGTCACAGTTTCGGAGATTCCACCCTGTGATTGTACACACAATCCCTGACCTTGAAGGTCCACTGTATGCGTTCAGCCTGTGTAGTTTCTTTCAGAAGTCAGGCTTCCTAGCAGAGACCTTCACTACCTGTGCTGGGTAAAGGACTGACTTGGATTCATGTCAAGGATAGGACAAAGACAGGACAGTACAAAGAAGTGCTGCACAGAAACTTGCAAATGCCTTTTGCCTTTGCCTCCAAACTCTGGCGAGTTATGCTGGGAGTTTCCAGTCTTAAATCCTGGCTGGCTCTGAAAATACTGTAATAGCAGCTGGTGTTGCAAGTCCTGACCCCCAGTTATCCTCAGAGCTGCTCTGGTGTCCTTACTGCAGCTCAGACTCCATCCTGTGGCATGTTCCAGTCCTCAATGGCATTGCAGTGCTGCATAAGCTTCATGGACAGAGGCTTTTGAGTAAAACGTGAGTCTAATGGACAGTAAAGATGAGGTGGGTGATCAACAGAGAAGGTTGAAACTGGATTCTCTATTGGAAATGGTGCAGGAGCTGTTGCTCTCTCAGCTTCCCTTCCTCTCTTTCCTTCTTTCCGAAGCTGATAAATTAAAGCTCTGCAGCACCATGTGCTGTCTCCTGTTCCTTTCTTATCCTCACCCCTGAACTGTCTTCTCTCAGCGCTGCTGCGTTTGGCCTTGAACCTCCAACCTCCCCTGTTGCTTTAGAATGGGAAGGACAAAGCTTTCCTGATCTGAACGTACTCTCTCTTCTCTCCAGACTGATTGGAACAAGCCTCTCTTGGATCAGAGGGTGCTTGTTTTGCCCTGCTCTGCTACAGAAGCTTCTTGCCTTTTTGATATTCAGTTGCAGCTTCCATCTCCTTTCTGACCAGCCCCTGTTTACTTTGCAGAATACAACGTTGTCATGGCAACGGGTTACTTTTCAAAGGGAACATCTTGTCATTATATTTAATCCACTGCAGCTGAAGAGGACTGAAATATTAAGTTGTTGTTGCTATGGATACTGCGTTGTTACATCAGTTTCTTTTGTGTCACATTTCATATACAGTGTTGGGTCCTCTTTTTCCTTTCCCATAGAATAAACACAGAGTGCCACTCCATTATTATTGTAATTGCTCTCCACCAATGTCATTTAGCTTAAAAACCTACAGTGCATTTTAGTTTCCATAGCAAGAATTTTCTTTCCATTTGCAAACCCATTCCTGGGGACGTGGAGACAGTAAAAATTATTTAACAGCTTGTGTGCCCTTGCAGAGCCATCAGCTTTGTGCCCTTTTAATTAAGAAGTGCAATGTAGTGGGATCTGAAAGGGCTTCCTGCACAGCAGCTGGATTCAGCCCAGTCCTTTACCTGTTGGGGCTGGGGCAGGGAGAACCTTTGGGGTCCAAATGTAGTCAGGAAATGGTAAATGAGAGATGAAAAGGCACACAGAAATACTTCTCTTGACACATTGTTTTCCTGTGTGCAATCACAGTTGGAGAGCCCTGTGGAGTTTCCCAGCTGCATGGTTCCCACATGAACCATTTGGACCAGAGGTCCTAGCCAAAGCTTTGTTTTGTTCTTTTCTGATACTTCTAGGATGCTTCAGCATCCTTTAATCAGTCTTGATTCTTAGATGCTTTATTTATCATATTCAGTGTGATGCAACTGAAGAAAAACTGGGAGTTGGGAGATGTGTGGCCTGCTTAGTTTTTCCAAGCTAAACAGAAAATAGCTTAAATTTCTGTTTTAAGTACAAAAACCTACTTGCTGGGTCTTTGGCTGCTGTGAAGCATTGTAGCTGGCAGAAACTGCATAGGCATGTTTGAAGTTTGACTTGCACTGACTAGCACAGATGTGCCTGGGTTTAAAATGAATTTTGGAAAGAAGAGCATCAGGATTTTCCATTGTCAGATTCTCCTTCATTCCTCACAGGGAAAATTCTGACACTTTGTAGCTAAAACAAAAGGTAGCCTGGTATTTAATGTATAACTTTGTAAATACAACATTGAACTTCTAGCTCAGTCCTTTATTTGCATAACCTGGAAACGAGGATCATGTCTTGCAAAAGTAGGAATTGGAGAAAAACATTTTAACATGTTCTCATTTGTTTCAGGAGGCTTTTGGCACCTGTTCTAGAGTGGGTTTGCTTACCAGGAAGGTAGCATTGCATAGACAGCAAGTCATAAGCTTGAGTATTGCAAAAGTTGTGTTTATTCCTGCCTGGCAGGTTCTCCTGTCACGTTGTCTTGGATGAGTTCCATTCAGATCCAGTGTGTAGTTCACCCACGTGTGCACCACTGAACAGCATTTCAGAATGGCCAGGAAGGTGAAGTTTAACTTCACACACAGTATACTTGGAAACTTTGAGGTGGAAATGTTCTTTAAGATATGCAAATGATCATGTAAAACCCTCCAGTAACCTTTTTGACTTCAAATGGTATTTAATGACTTGGATTACCCATTGTTAGCTTTTTTAAGGGCTGGCAGTTTATGATTGTGATTTAAATTTTTAAAGTTTAAAGGAAACTCTCTCAGTCATTGCTTATGATCACTGTGAGCACCAGAGGGTGAATAAGAAACCCTGCAGGGTGGCAGCTTCCTTAGAAAATGATGTCATTCTTCTTGTAGCAGCTAATTGCAAGATGAAGTCAAGCTTGCTGATTCCAGATGAAAGCTGGTGATCTGTTAGGTGCAGGTGTGTGCTCTTCCTTGCCAGTGTGTTGAGACTCACTTAAATGTCTTGTAGTTGTTAAGTGTTAAAATCAAAGGTTTGTCTTGTAACAGCTCCGAATTTTGTTCTCCTTTTTATGAAATATTCAGAATATAAAGGACTGTAAATTCAGAAAGAAATATAAATGCAGAATATAAATTCATTTAAAAATGAATTTAGAGGACAAGAAGAATGTTGATCTTAAGGATATGGAATTTCCTTGGATTTGGTGCTATTTTACAGAAGTCCTGGAGACTTGTTTACATTTCCAGACTAGTAGCTGCTTTCACTATCCCAAATATCACTCAGTTCAGGCACAAGTGCCTGCATAGACTACAAGAGCTGAGTATGTGAGATTGCAGCAGGTTCAACTGTATTCCTTGAGAAATTACTATTTCCAGTAAATAGTTTTGTTTGTGTGCCTTCTTGGTGCTTGTAGTAATATATTTAATAAAGAAAGAGTTAAAGGGCACTCTTCAGTGATAAAAGTTTTATTTATTCTGCTAGTCTGTTCAAAATTTGGGAAGAAAAAATAAATTGTCACGTCAGGTGTGTTATTATGCTTTCTGTTACATGCCTTTAGCTTGTGTTGTTGCCAGGGTAATTGTACTGCAACAAGAAAGAACAGTTTTTTCTTCTACCATGTATGTGATGTTTTAGTAACTTCAGTCAATGGTGTGAGCAGCACAGAGCCCTTCAGAGCATAATTATTGCTACATGGAGGACAGTTCATTTGGAACTTGAAGTCTTTTCTATAAATATCCTTCCAAAATAGTGGAAAAAGACAAGTGCCAGGTATATTATTTAGGAGGAAAGACCTTTTTGCATGAAGTGAATTAAATTCCCTTCTGCAAATGTTACAAGGCAAGTTTTTCCTTGCTTCTGTCTGATGCTATCTGATGTGATTTTAGCAAATGAATGAACAGCAATAAGAATTTTAACTTCTTAAAACAAGAGCTGGATAGTTTTGCATGCGAGATCCAGAGCAACTTGAATGGTTTTCCATGAACTCTGCCTAAAAAAGAGGAGTTGTTTTTTTACCACTACTTGACTGCAAGGCTTTGTTCTTCCAAGATTATTACCCCAAACACTTTTTTTTTTTTTTCAAGACATTTTCTCTTTCAAAATGAAAATGACTACAAAGATGCTAAGGAGGAATGTGGCATTTCCTGTGTGTTAATCTGTAGCATTGTGCTTAGCATGTTAGCTGCAGGATTTTAGGCTTGGTGTTGAAATAAGCAGTTAAAGGAGCATAATACTAGGAAAAGTCAGCTGCTTGGTGGAAGGTGATTCTCTGCATAACAGAGGAGTTCAGAGCGGTAGAGAACTGTGGAGGCTTTTAAAGGGTCTCCTGTGTTGCATGAGACCTAAAGCACAAAGCAGGGAGATGTGTCCCCTCATCAGCTGCCCAGTGCTTTCCTGCTGCTGTGAGGGCAGATCACACCATTCTCCACTTCAGCCACTTCCCTAAGAATTCCAGACTCCCTGTTGATTTTTTTTTGCCATTTTCACTGTGGCCTCTCATACACCCTAGCATATCCTTTCTTATTTTCTTAATAATGCATTCATTTTGCCTGTCTTCCATTTCCACTGGAAGTGTAATGACAAACTATACACAATATAATTTTAAATTTCATTAGTTGTAATTCTTTTTTCTAACTGTTTTTTTTTTTCCTTTCATATTAGGAGGCTCAACAGTACCCAGGGTGAAATCAGAGTTGGACCCAGCCATCAGGTAAGGGATTTTGTTTGTATTTTAATATCCAGAGGAAATGCTTTTGCCACTTAATCTGCTAAGAGGACATTTATTTAAATTGAATGCATTCAAACAGGATTAGTGTTTTTTAGATTTATAGTGAGTTAATGAGATGTTTGTATGTCAAATGTTGATATGTTAATGATTTTGGTAGAAGTGCTGTTGATTTACTTATAGAATAGGATTGAAGGAATCTGAGCAACTATGGGAAATGAAGGAAAAATCCCAGCTATTATTAGGCACATTCTAGAGTTAGAAATGAATACATTCTCAGTTGGCTTTCACTAAACAATATTTTTAATAAACTATAAAAATATAACTTGGTGGTGTTTCCAGCTATATTCAGATACTTTAATATTCATAGTAAAATTTTCAAGTTGGCAGTATGTTGTCTATATCAATAGCTCAACAGTTAGTGAAAGTGAAGGTATGGAACCTTTAGTAACATTCTTAAGGATGTTTTGCATTTAGAGGGAGAAACTTCTTGGCAATTAAACCTGTAGTAATCTATTCACTAGTCATAATAAGAGTACTGTAAATGATACCTTCAAAACAACTTCTGTCTGAAATTGTAATCTAATATTTTGGCAGGAATTAGTCACCTGTGCTGTAAGGTTTAATTATCAGATGCATTTATGGTGGGGGGAAAAAGGTAGGGAGAAAGTCCACTGATTTAGAATCCTGTTAATTTTTGCTTTCTTATTATTTTAAACTTCCATTGTTCTTTGACTCATTTGCTGAGCATCTGTGCTTCTGACAAATGTCATCACTAAGATGATGTGTTCTCATCCTGTTAATTAGTATATGGTGTTATCTTAAGAGATATGAATGGTTGATTGGAGGCTATGGTAGGAAGTCAGACTGAAGATGATATCTGCTGTTTTCTGTTCTGTAGTTTGATTCATTCTATGGGAAGTGTAGAAATAGTCTCCTGCATAGTGGACTTGAGCTGAGGGAAAATAGGCACAGTTTCCTGTGGATGTAGCAGAATCTGGAAACAACCCTGAGGTCCCAGCTATCTCATCCCATGGCAGGAGATGACTGAAGATACTAATTGGGTCTCTGGATACAGTGGAATACTTATTTAGTGGCAGAGTTCATTACACTGAGCCATCTCAGAAAACTTGTTTCTCTTCAGATTTTTAATTACTTACTGAGGAGTTAATTTTAAACTTTGTGTCTACTCCACAGAGTTTTTTACTGACTTAAAATGGTACACACATGGTAGCCATATTCTTGCCATCTTTCATATTAATGTGTTCTACAAGTATGGTTAAGTCTGGCAAGCAGGAGTTGTAACAGCATCTTCCTGACAAATGAGAACTGTCTGTCTCTTTGAGGATAAATTGTCCAGCAGTGTTTGACTTCTGTGCAAGGAAGGACCACATATGCAGTACAACGTGGTTTGCTTACAAGCTGTGGTATTTCTGCAGACTTGCTTGCACTTGGTCTGTACACAGAAGGGCCTGGCTGGTGGTGGACTGAGAGCTGCTGTTGACTCTGCATAGTTGTCAGAAAATGAGCTGCTCTTCTGAAAGGTGGAGGCCTGGGTAGAGTCAATAGATTGGGGCTTGGTGACCCAGTTTTCTCTGTCTGAAGCTTGGATCAAATAGCTTCACCACCTGCTGTCTGAATGTCTACATCTGCAAACTTACATTATTCCAGAGACTTTACAAACTTTGTTATTAGGAACACTTGTGCATCCTCCTAAAATCCTTAACAACTCTGTCTGTATGAACTCTTCCTTTTTTTTTTTTATTTCCTAGGCTAAACTTCCTGATCTGCAGCCATTTCCTTCCCCAGATGGTGACACAGTGACACAGCATGAAGAACTTGTGTGGATGCCAGGAGTCAATGACTGTGACTTACTAATGTACCTTAGGGCAGCAAGGTAATTGCAGCCAAGACACTACCAAGGTCTTCAGGATGCTGTGGTGGGGCTTTGGGCTGCCCTGGGTGTGCAGTTGGCTGTGGTCACTCCTTCCTGTTCTGTGTTGGTGTACCAGGGATATCAACCAGATGGGCTGAACTATTTAGTTTGAGGCAAGAATGCTCTGATTTGATCACAGAGAGTCTTTCTGTTGACTGTGGCTTTTGGATTGAAAATGCAAAGCCAGCAGTATGTGCTAGTGGGATAGGAAGAACATGGTTTGTGTACCATGGAAGAAGGGGAGTGACTGCTCTGAGTTACAGCATTGGTTTCCTTTAGAACCTAAGGGTTTTTTTGAATGAGCTCTAGTTTGCATTTCAGCTTCATATAAATCTTTGGCATGCCTGGTAGACTAATCAGGTGCACTAGTGAGCCTCATAATAATTTGGAGTATGAGTAAATTACTTGTAATTTGCAAGAATTCAGAGATGTGGGGAATCTGCAGTTTGAGTCAGTTTTCAAACATACTGAAAGCAAGATGACAACAACAGGTTTGCTGTCTCTGGTGAGACTCTGATCTCATGTCTGGAGGCTATATCTTCCATAATCCTGATCAGGCTTTGGTTCTACTGCAGTGCAGATTTTTAATTGACAAAATCTACTTAGACAGGATTTTAGTTTTGAATTAGTTATTCCATATGCTGAGGTGACTCAGGTTTGCATAACAAATAGCAGTGTTTGTGTTACTTGTTTCCACAGTATTACAAGGCCTTGAAATTTGTGTAACTAAGGTGCAAATATACTGTTTGTGTATTGCATGATGTGTGTATGGAGCAGCTGAGTAACTTAAACTTTTTTCCCCTCCAACTGTGAAGGAGCATGGCAGCTTTTGCAGGCATGTGTGATGGAGGATCCACAGAAGATGGTTGTGTTGCAGCCTCCCGTGATGACACTACACTTAATGCACTCAATACAGTAAGTACACAGAACAAGGTATGGAAGAACAGTCCTTCCATTCATTTCTGGACTACTTACACCATAGAGGGCATCCAATATTTAGCAAGCGAAATAGATCTTTGGGATCACAATATGGGTGAGATAGTAGCCCAGAATATCATAACTTCCTCTCAAATGCCAACTAGTTTCCAAAAACGTAACCATCAGATCTTCAAGGACAAACTTTTAGGTGGTGACTTTAAGATGCCAATCAGTGAATGTTCTGTATGGAAGCTGCTCAGATCAAGTACACCAGCTGGAATTGTTACTTATCCAGCTGACACCTGACTTGGCTATTGGTCCTTTCATTCAGTCCAGCTACTTATTACCTAGAAGGAAAATAGATAATGCCCTCAGATGTTTAGTGACCTCTTAGGAATTTTCTTGGTGGTCACTATTTTTCACTGCTATTGTCATGACTTCCCCTTCCCCTCAACATCATAATATACAACAGCAGGACTTACCCTGTGATGACCTAATGGCTCTTGAGCAGTCCTTATGCTTAGGTGATGTTTGATTTATTCATGCTTCAGAAATCTACTCTGTGGACTATTACTGTTGGTCACAATTTTTAGAAACCAGTTAAGATTCTTTCCTTGTTTGTTTTGACTTTTGGTAGAAAAGTGTTTTCTTATGGATGTTGTGTCACGTGGGATATTTTTAGGAACCTACTTTTCTGACTAAGCTAAAAATGCTTAGATAGTTAATTTGTTGTCCTGACAAAATGGTGCCTTTTTAATCTTTTTGTTCATTATCTATCTAAAACTTATCAGATTTATCTGATAAATAATTTGTGCAAATCTTACCCTGCTCTAAGTTGTGGTTCTGTTTAGAAATTACCATGTACAACCCAGAAGATGAATGTTAAAAAAAATTGGTATGGTATGATTTCTTATTATGGAAATCCAATAAACTTCAGAGCAGTACTTTATATAAATCAGTCTTGACAAGCTCCTTTGCTAGTGTTTTATTTATGTAATAACAGATGCTGTAGCCCCCAGAATGATTTATTGTTAATTATACCAGATAGAAATGAAGATCATGGAAGGGACAATACAACATATATTATCAGCTCATTGAAATGATTATTCACTTAATGTTCCAGGTAAATTTTAACTCCTTTGTTTGGGTGTTGGGATTTGATCCCACATTTGTCATTGTAACCCTCAGGAAGGAAGTAAAGTTGGCATTTGGAGTTTGTTGCCCTCCTCGTGAGTGTTGCTGTTGTGCTGAGGGGTGTGGAGAAGGATGTTCTAGTTCTGGAGGTCTTTCACCACAATATTTTTAGGTGGAGAGGAGCTTTTCTATTCCTCTGCTGTAGAACCAGATAACAGAATTTGGCTGGCTTGCTGAAGTTAGCTGTTTTTTGTGCTTTGTTTAAATATTCATGAGCAAAGATTGTTTGATGTGTGAGACCTTAAAATATCGGTCATGTAAAACGAAAACAGGCATATTCAGTGCAGCTTTATTCTTCCAGTTTCATAATTGACAATAAGGCATGAAGCCACTTTTTTTTGGTGTAATGTTAGGGGATGGAAACACTTTTTTTTTTTCATACCTACCCAGTTCCTCATATCTTTTGAGCTGGAGAACCATGTGGCTTTGAGGCAGAACTTTTCCTAATCAGTGAAAAGGGAAATGGAAATGCTGGTTTGAGTTACTCCCAAGCCTTGTTTAGGCTCACTATGGACAAGATTATTGCATCCTGAGAGCCAGCATGGCTGGTGTGAAAGTTTTATAATTAATACACTGCCTTTTTAGTGCCTTTGGGCTTTGAATGTGGGGAAACATCAGGTTTTAATCATCAGAATACCATCAAAAAGCCCTGCAAAACACTGTTGTGGGGTTTTTAAAAATTTATTTCTTCCAAGCTAATTGAAATTTGGAAATCAATTGAAAACCTTAGGATTAACTCCTTTCAAAGTCAGGCTAGTTCAGTTACCTTATTTTGCTTAGCATTCATTATTTGCAAGTGCATTACCCACTCTAATGGCACGTTCAGTGTGGGAAAGCATCTGACACACCATTTGTTCTCCTCCAGAGAAGGAAGAAAAGTCTTGTGCAAGTGTTGTGTTTTGTTTGTTTTTTTTTTCAAATGGCCAATTGTGGTGCCAGTGTGGATAAATTTCTTCTGTAACGTGCAGTTGGTGGGTAACCTGGACCATCTGTAATGCTGATGGGGAACATGGGAAGGAGTTTTAATTTTCAAATGAAAATGGCAATGGAAAACAAGTGTTTACATGGACTTGTATCACAGCGGTAGTAATCAGAAGGACCTTATGGAAACTTGTTACATAGCTTACTACATACACACAAAAGCCAATGTTCTGTTAGTATGTCTTCATAGGAATAATTTTCTTGTTTTCACAGGTGTTTTCCTCAGTGTTTTTCTTCCTTTTCTTCTCCCACCCTCACAACTTTGGCTACTGTCAGGATTGTATAGGAGGATTTTGGCATGATTGTTTTAGATGTACTAAGGATCTGCAAAGGCTTTGTGGGTGGCCTTTTGACAGTATTCTGCTTATGAAAGCTTTAAGGTGACCTCCCAACGTGGTGCTGTTGTGGCTCTGTTAATTTTCCAAAGCAAACCATGTGCCACTTGTGGGGTGTTGTCAAGGAACATCATTTCACATGTGTAGGACAACTAGGGAATGGCTGAGTTAGCACAACTGAGGAGGTTTCTCCCTTGTAGAAGCTGATGCTCTAGATCTGACAATCCATGGAAAGAACATTAATATGGTGAACATTAAACATAAGTATAGTAACTCCTGCTGGCAATCACTGTGGAGTAAGAGTTGAGGTAAATCTTGGTGTAGTTTCCTCTCCTCCCTTCCTCCAATTTCTTTGTCCTTCAGAGCTCTGATTTAGTATCAGATCTGCTTTAAGATCCTTTTTGTGCTCCATACTAATGCAAAGCCAGAAACTCATGACCTCTCTTCACCTTTGCTGCTTTTGACCTGTGCCTGCTGTTCAGAGTTTCTGCAGTCCTTTTCTCAGGGAATCCAGGTCAAGCAAGAGTTAAATTACTTCTTCATTCTCAGTATTTTAAGAAGTTCCAGAATAACAATTCCTTCCCAGTGTCCTGCCATACCCACTGTTCTGATTCAAGAGTAAGTGTGAGCATCAGTTATAAAAACCTGGAAAAGAAGCTGGAAGTGACAGTGTGCAAGCTCAGCATGCAAGGGTGAATCTCAGAGGTTTTCATCCTTTTGGTCCGTATGTTATTTTTGCTGAGGAAATCAAAGAGCCAGCAACTCTGTCCTCATGTGGGAAGAAAACACCACCGCTAAAGCTGGTGTACTGCTACATGCAAGAAAGAGAAAACAATCATATGCTAATATTGTATAAATCTCTTCAGTAGTAGCATTGTTCTGACTTCTCCTAACACTTTATTGCATGGGAATATGTCACTATGAGTGACAAACATGACAGTGTAATATCAGCTTAAGGAAATTCAGTTCTAAGTAAGATGTCATCCAGACAAATTACTCCCTGTTTTAACTTGCCCTTAGACCAGATTTTCTTGTTCATTAACTACAGACAAGGTTGAAAGCATAAGAAATTATTTAAATATATGTTAGCATTTCTTATTATTACTAGTTTTCCTTTTGGATGAATCTTAATTAACAGCTACTCTCATGGTTCAAATGAGGTAGCACAGCACTTCAGGGGCCATCACTCTCTGCCTGGGCGTGTTGCAAGATGAAGCCACTTTGAGTGTATAAGGCAGTTTTGCCACTTTATATTTTTCATTCATCCTTATCCTTGCTCTTAGGGGAAAAACTTCAGCACATTATTTGTAAGATGAGTCAGAAACTATTGAAATGGACTGATAAAAAGGGCCAAGAGTGACTGCCATGGCTATTTTTAAAAAGGAATTTGGAGTATTTTGAAAAAAAAAAAAAGACCAAGGAAAAAAAAATGTTTTTTTTAAAAAATGCTGTTGCAAGTTTTGGGAGGTATTTGGGAAGTTCTTGTCCTGGATGCTTAAAGAGCACTAGCCATGCCTGTTGTGTTGACCCCACCAAACCAGGTGGCACAGGGAGCTCCCTCTGCTATCCTGTGATTTTGCAGCTGGACTCTGAGCAGTTGGGCAGGGTCCTGGCAGTGCCAGGGTGTGAGGAGTGGGTGTCACACAAGCATCTGGCTTTTTGCTCTCCGTTGTTATCATCTTAATGTAGCAATTGGTTATTTAGAAGCTTAAGATAGATTAGAAGTGGGGAAAAGAGATGGAAGTTAATTTTTGATTTTTTTTTTAATATTTTTTTTTTTTCCAGCACATTGAGGACTGATTTCTATATTCAGGCTGTCAGATCCCACAAATCAGATATTTTAAAAGGCAGATCTAGTGGTAATTTTCTCTTGTAGTAGCTTACTGATTTCTGTCACCTTCTCTTCTAGTTAGTTTCAAATTCTGTTGCAGGCCAAGCTGTGTCAACTCGTTGCAAAACAAAATTTCCCAGTTAGCTGTGACAGGATGTTGGTAAAAACGATTGTTGGGCAGAGTCTTTCTGTGGCTAGTTTGGGTTCAAGGTTCCATTGTCCTTGGGCAGCAGAGGGAGCTCAGCAAAGTCCTTTCATTGTCTGAGAGGGCAAGGGCAGTATGTTGTTTTTTTTCTCTGATCCAGATTTAGTGTGTTGCAGCAGGTGGGGAGGAGGTAATATTTCTAAGAGGAGGGGGGAAGGAAATTCCTGGAATTAAAGAGCTTTTGGGCCTAGTGTCTTGCTGGGTATCAGACACTGTTGATAATCAAATCTTGCCATTTTAGAGGAAAAGCACTTTGAAGAATGGTGTAAATTTGAAAGCAGATTTTGCTGTTTCCCCCAATGAGATATATTTATGGAGCATATTCCATTTGATAGTAGAGCAGGATGGTCTTTTGCTATGAAGAGTATCTGCATTAAACTGGAATTTGTCAGCTCTGTGACTGAAAGAAGTGGCCTGAATTAAATATTTTTATTAAATTAGGTGCTTGGATTAGAGTAATTACCCTAAAAGACCTCACTGCTCAAGCTGCATGGCAGTCATTCTCATTCTGTTTTTCATTTTCCTTGTTGTCTCTTTCCTTCTTTCTGCTCTTTATTTTCTACCTTCTTAAACACACTACAGTTTTACTGGGTACCTTGACCATTGTCCCCTCCAGTGAGAGGAGCAAATCCCTCATTAAGAATTACAATGTTCTTAAGCCTGCACAGATTACAATAGCTGGTGCTTAAATAGGGATGTTCTGTAAATATTGTCTGTGCACAAATTCCATGGTTTTACAGATCCACTGCAGTATCTTGGTTGCTAGCAGTGGAAAATGTCTTTTGGCTCATCTGTATTACTTGAGTATTAAAATGCTCTTGCAATAATGGTGGTATTTATGGCATGTTTGTATCTTTGTGCCCTGACAAGTGGTGTGATTTGTGCTGGAGGAGCCAGCACTCGAACGTGGAGAGCTCCAGGTGTCCCTTGTGGGGACTCCAGGTGGGAGGTGTCCCTGCCCATGCAGGGGGTTGGATCTAGATGATCTTTAAGGTCCCTCCCGACCCAAGCCACTCTATGAACTGAATTCCAGTCCTGCCCTGTCAATGCTGGACATGACTGCATCCCCACTGAAGTGTCTTCTGGTCACACCATCCCTTCTGTATTCATTGGCTTTTCTGGGTCGATTTCAAAGCG
>NW_009954555.1:2510616-2538705 GCF_000747805.2 Chaetura pelagica
GGTTCAGTGCTACTTTATCACTGTGTAGCAGCAATTTTTCCTTGGAGAAAAAGCCTTTGGAATCGAACAGTGTTCTTAATGGAGTGCAATTATTTAATATTGTAGCATGAATGCAGCCTAACTCAGATGGGCTTTTCAACAGGGATCATAATGGCTGTAATTGCAAAAGGATGCCTTGCTGAAGTAGAAGCTGCCAGATGCAATGCCATTCTGATCTAAAAAGGTCACAGTAAAAGGGACATTTAAATTAAGTTATAAATTACAATTGAAGAACAATATTTTGATGAGCAAGACCAGAGGTGTCAGAGCTGCAAGATATAATTCATGGGTTCATTACAGAACAGAGGTGCCTGACAGCTGAGCCATGCCAGAAGAAGAATTTATTTGCAACATCACGCAGACAGAAAATGGCAGCTCTGCTGAGAAGCTCTAGTGGAAACCTGAAACCTTGTGGTAATGTGCAGCCTTTATGGTAATAAGGCTTGCTGTGATCTGGCCTTGTTTAATGGCTATTGTAATATAAATGAGGTTTTTGGACACGTGCACGTTTGGAATTTTTCTTTAATCTAAAATCCTGTCCTGTGATGCAGAGGTTGCTCTGTTTTCTTTTTAAAAGTCTAAGTGCATTTGTGTTGATTCCCTTTGTTGCAGTTGTATTCACACATAATGTCACAGTGGTTCAAAACTGAGATGGCAGAGCTAATGCTAAAAATGGGGATTCTCTAGATGACAGGATAGTAATGTAGTGTTTATAGCAATACCTTGAGAAGTTCAACCAGAAGTTAATGAAACCTTAGGCAGTCATCATTAGCTATTATTTATGTTTGAGTTGCTTGCCAATAAAGTGCTTTTATATATTAAATCACTGAAAGTAATAAGCTGAGAATTAATAAGCCAGATTGAAACAAGTCAATTCAACTCTGACACTTAGAAAGAAATAAACATTTTTCCTTTTTGCTGCATTATCCTACTCCTGGAACTTTCAAAAGTTCCCCCCCAGTCCTGTCTTACTAAATTAACACTTTCCAGCAGAATCTAAACTTTTGTCAGTTTTCTTGTGTTCATGTTTGTCTTTTCTGTTACGTGACTCTTACTTCTGTTTTTATGGGGTTTGTGGTTGCTATTAATGTAATTACTTGGTCAAAAGGTAATGCTGATATTTTTAATTGTTGATTTGGGACAGTCCTGATGGGCTGTGAACTCTTCTATTTTCAGTAACCACAGCAGTTGCCTGTTAGACCAGTCCACTCTTTCTGTGCTTGTCTGATTTTTTGCAGATTGAACTGCTTGGGCAATAGGGCTGCCAGGGAAAACCATGTGTTGTCTTTGAGGCAAAATAAAGATGCCCTCCAACTTTATAAAGAGGCTTTGGCATTACTGCATATTTTCAGAGGGAGCTAAGAGGGAAAAGGAACAGAAGCACTATTCTGTTCAATGTTGTCAGATTTTCTGAAGTGAAAAATCATTTAGGTAGTGGCACGTACAGAAAAAGCGTTTGCATGGTGAGCTGGCAAAACAAACAGGCCTTGATTCTGTAAGGTGGATCTGTTCCTAGTGCTGGAGTGCAAAGGAGGAGAAAAATTAATGTGTACCCAGTAGAAAAGACAGCATCTGATTTTCATGCCTTGAAGTAGGCATTACATACCACAGGACCCTTGAGAAAACAAGTTCAGGTTTCAAGTCAGTGGTGTTTGGGTGTTGGCTCTGGGCAGTGGCTTGGCCAGTCTGGCCTCCTGCTCTTATCGTTTAGCACGTGGCTGGTGGAAGCTGGACAGAAATCAGCATTTTGCAGGCATGGGGGTGCAGCCTTGTGAGCTAACTCTGACACAGCAGAGGCAGATGTACAAGCCAGCCTTCTGTTGTACAATAGGAAGTTTCACCCAGGGAGCCAAGGTCTGAAAGCAACAGTTTTGACAAAGTGGTCTTGGGCACTGCAGCTCCTGACAGGGCAGTGTGAGGGGTGCTGACAGCTCAGGGCTGTTGGTCCATCTCCCAGCAGATCTTGCAGATTAGATAGCTGAAGATGAGGGGTGGGGAGGAAACGGGTTGTTTCTGGAAGCTGTAGCATTGTTTTCTATTGTTGTTCTGCAAAGGTACATACCGTTATAATTGTTCCACAGAGTATCTAGCTTCCCTGTAGGTGCCATAGAGAAAGCTGAAAATGAAGAGAAAACCACTCTGGCTTTAGTTTTCTTCCATGTTCCCATTATATTGGCCAAGAACTTATTTAACTGCAGTAACACCCTGTATGCTATTGTTATTCTAGTTGTTGGTAAGGAAAAGGAAAAAATCTACAGGCTGCCAGTGAAGGGAACATCAGTGTTTGCTCTAAAAACCTTGTTGCAGGTAGTGATCTTTGGCCAGCAGTGACCTTTTATTTTTAGAAGTACTTTGCTTTCTTTAAAAGTCCCTCAAGTCTAAATAAAATTTGAATGCCCCAATAACTTGGTAGTGGTGAAAAATCACTTTCATCAAGTTCAAGATCTCTTCCTACAGATACTAGATTTGAGCCAATTTGTGTGAAGTGCAACCCATAACATACTAATTCCTTCTTTAACACATCTGATGACATGTTTGTCCCTGTCAGCAGGAGGTGTGCACTGTGACTTCTGAGTGGCCTGATTATCTGAGGACTCTGCACTTCTGCTTTTATAGCTAATCAGTCCTTGGTGGTTTTGGACCTCAGACCACCTTTTTGTGGCATTTAGTAACAATTGTGGATTGAAGTTCTTTCTGGAAACTCAGGTCTTCAGGAGTTACAAAGGAGGCTCAAGATTATATGGAACTGAGATTTCATCAGCAAGTGGTTTTCTGAACCATTGCTGAAATCATCAGCAAATGATTTTTCAGATCTGAGGTTTTCATCACCAGATTATCTATTATTTTTAATACACTGAGGTTCATGTGCATGGACTTTTTCTTGACTAAAGAAAATAAAGTATTTGTTAGTGTGCTTTGTATGGCAGATTGATTGGCATTCTAGACTGTCACAAGCTGTGGCATTCATGACAGGAAACTGAGATGCTGATTAAATGGGTGAGAAGATGGCAGGGCATGGCTCGTGGTCCACCATTTCATGACATGTGTCAATGCCTGGTGTGAAATGGGCACTTCTTGTTCCGTGGCATTCCCCCTCCATTTATGGTGTTGTTTTTATTGAAAAAGTGAGACCTGTTTTGTAAGAAAACAGTGTACTTACAGATACACAAGCTATTTAAAACCTGAGCTGGCAGAAGACAGGAAGTGAGAGTGAAGACTGCTTGGTGCCAGGTCTTACAGATGTGCTTTCTTCTCCCAGTTGCATGAGTCCAGTACAGAGGGCAGAGCTTTGCTTTCCGCTCCTCAGCCTTTGGCAGGTTCTGCTGCAGCTTTTGTGGGCTTGTGGAATATTCTGCCCTGTCATTTGCAGAAGGATTGTGGCTCTGGAGCCATGCTGGCTTTCTTACAGTGGGCTTGTCCCCTTTCAAACCTAGATTCAGCAGTGTTTCAGCTTACAGAAGTGCATTATATATATGTTTATAACACACACACATTATGGACACCTCTGTATTTTGCTGTAAATGTCATCACAGCAATCTAAGCTGCCATTTGACTTTCTTCCTTCTGTAAGTTGGATGGTGACTTTCAAAAGTCAGTGCATGAACCTTTTGTAGAGAGATTATTTACAGGGAGACCTGTGCATATTTGGCTTTCATGGGAAATAATCTCCCTAAAAAAAATTTCTATAGGGCCAGAGATTTTTTTTTCCCCCCTTCCCTTCTATCTTGATTCAGTTGTCTGCCTTTATGTCTGACTAGAAATCACTTAGACTGACTTAACAGAAGCAAATTTGAGTAATTTACTTACAGCTTTTAAAAGTCTCTGAATCCTGGTACTGGATGCAGCATGAATGCAGGGCATTGGTCTGCACCAAAGAGCTTATAGGCTGAGCTAAGAAAAGACCAGACAAAAGAAGCAATATAAGGAGCAGGCAGGATTGACAGGAGGTGGCCCTGGGGTAGAAGGGGTCTGACCATTGTCAGATGTATATATTTGGGCCTTATGAATTGGCTGAGATATATAAATAGCTGAAGTGAGCAGCAATAGGAAAGTAATTTTGCCATCTTTATTTGAAGCAGGATTCTGTTCTAAAACTTGAGCCTTTTGGCATAAGAAAAATGAGAAACTTTTTTCCTCCTGAAATTGGATTTTGTTATATTACTTCATGTTAGCAGTGACAAAGTAGTTAATGTCTTGTCACTGTTCAGTAATTGTATTTTGATCTCTGTACAGTTCACCCATCCTGGGAGAAGATCAAGAACTATAGTACTTGTTAAAACCTTTTCTGAGAGTGATGAAGCTTAGGTCTAGCAGCATGGATGCCTCTGGAGGGTGGGATGCAGATGGCTTGGGATAAATTCTGGGTAGGAAGGAGAAGCAGGAGGTAATCTCTGTACAGAATAATATTTTGGTTGTCCCTATTGTAAAGAAACTTTTGAAGGTCTGTCATGTTAATAACTAGCTTTGAAGCTTTGGTTTGTTTAGCACCTGTCTGTGTAGGGAGGCTTAAATGCAAATTGTTCTCCCTTTTGGGTGCAGGAAGCTAATTCAGTTTTTGTCCTCCCAGCAATATTTCTTTTTCCTTTAGATCATTTTCAGTAGTCCTAGAGCAGGCTTCTGACTAGTCCTTCAGTTCTTAAAATCCCACTGTACTTTGAAGATAGGGCAGGCTATAAATGTGCTGTGTGCTAAATGTCATCTATCAAGAGCCAAGACATGGTGATTCTCATGGGTTCCTTGTGGAGTGTTTCTTTTCCAGTGTGGTTGTTTTTCTACCTCACCCTGATTTAAATGTCTGCTGTCTACTTCAGACAGCTTTTGATCTTAGAGATGCCAAATTTATGGTAGAAAATAAGATACACTGTAGGCTGTGACCAGCTGAAACATTCATGTCAGTTTAGACATCCCTAGTTGCTTTTCTGTACTCCTGTAGCTATCTGTAGAGATTTTGTTCCTTTTCCATACTTGTTTTCAAACAACATGGTGATCTTTGCAGTGCAATAAAAATAAAGACAATTTTCTGGATGGGTAAATTTGACATCCCCTGGCTTGCAATCCCTCCTGTATCTTCATTTTTCTAGTTGGTTTTATTAATCTGAACAAGATACGCTGCATAAAATACAACTCCTTTTGAAAAAGATTTTGTTGGAGCTTTAAACATTTTCCTTGTCATTTCTAATGTAGAAAAATATTTTTTAAAGTTAACAAAAACAACTTTTAGTGCTCTGTGGGCTTAAACACTGGAGGAGTTCAGGAAGGAAGAGGAAAAACTTGTTTCTGCTGTTTCTTCTACTAATAAAGCCTCAATTAGCCCTCAGGTTGTTTAAATTTCGCTTCATATATCAACAGTGAAAATAATGAGGTACAGCACATCTCATGTGGCCCCCTTTGGTGGTTTTTCTCCAATATCAGGTCACTGCTAATTCCACTGAATGATCTATTTGTCTTCTTTATTTTTTAGCTACATGAAAGTAACTATGATGCTGGAAAAGCCCTGCAGCGCTTGGTGAAGAAACCTGTGCCAAAACTGATTGAGAAGTGTTGGACTGAAGATGAAGTGGTAGGGAAATTAATTATTCCCTTGAGTCTTCTAGATCTCATTGCTTCTCTTGCTTTTTGCTTTTTTTCTTTTGTGTTTCTCAAGTGGTTATTTCTGTGTGGGAAAGAAGAGGGGCAAATGATTTGCTGCACAGGATAAATTTTTGCACAATTCTGGGGTAACAGGCCCTGGTTTGATACACAGAACTTTAATAGTTTGCAGAAAAGACCCTTCTAATAAAATAAGAGAGGAGAAGATGAAGTGACTGTTTTAAGAGAGGATGCTGTAGGGTAAATGAACAGCTACAAAGTTTCTGGACTGTAAATTTCACTTTCACCTCCTGGAAGGCTGGTCACATTTGTTAATTGGATTAAGACAAGATGTAAAAGGCATACAAAGAATTGTCCTTTATTTTATTTTCCTGCTGGTATTGGAGCAGGCTTGCAGGGTCAGCTCAAGTTGGCACTGGAAGGTGCTCTAAGGTTTCCCTGGAGCCTTCTCTTCTCTAGGCTGAACACCCCAACTCTCCCAGCCTGTCTCCAGAGCAGAGCTGCTCCAGCCCTGGGGTCATCTTTGTGGTCTCCTCTGGCCTCTCTCCAGGAGCTCCATGTTCTTGTGTTGGGAGCTTCACAATGGGACACAGTTCTCCAGGTGGGGTCTCATGAGAGACAAGTAAAGGGGGAGAATCATCTCGTGGTTCATTCTGCAGCTGAATTGCTGCAATTGTGAGGTTTCTGCTGGCTTGATTTGTATCCATGTGATAAGATGCAACTGTGTGTACTCAACAGTTTTCTGTTGGGTTGTAAAACCCAAAATAAATAATGTGAAGTTGGGAGCAAATGACAGATTCTTAATCTGCTGACACCTTGTAAACAAACAGATTCTTAAATACTGCATCCAACACAAGATGCATTTTCTGGCATTTCAGCCCTTTGTCATACCTTGCAGCTTAAGCTGGCACACAAGTACTTGAGTGTTAGAAAAAGTGAAACTCGTGTGTTTTCAGTACCCAGGAGAAATGCTGAACAAGTTCCCTTGGATTACATCCTAAAAATATTTTGCATTCTAATGCTGACGTTAATCGTGCTGAACAGAATAGATTTATGTGAAATGTAACGTGTAAAATGACAGCACCTCTTCAGCAAGCTGACCAGGTGTGTCTGGCTTTGTGAAAATGGAAAAATATTATGTTTCCTAGCTCAATAATTGGGCTGCAGTGTGCACTGAAATAGAAAATCAGATGACTGGAAGTTGGTTATGATCAAACATTTGTCACAGAAGAACTTCAGACTGACTTAGGGTTTTTTTTTTCCACTGTGGAAAAGCCTCTTTTCTCTTATGTACCATATTGGAATAAGCAGGGGTAAAAGTTCAGCTTGTCATGGTGCAGACAGCATTGCTCATGGAAAACTTGCAAGAGAAGTTTGTTGCTTTTTGTTTGTCCTTTGAATGCAGGAGTTTTTAAGCTACTTAATTGGTGAAGTATTGAAAGTAGTAAATAAAAATTAAAACAAGTGGTCTTGTTAAGCTACTAATGAAGTTGCAACTGTGCTGTAAAATGGAACTGATCAATAATGGGTGAAACTTCCTTGGTCTCTTAGCATTTTTTAATTATTCAGACAATGGCTGGAGAGGCTTTTTTTTAAGCTCCAGTTTCTCTGGAAGTCTTTCAGGGAGTTATTGCAGTGAATTATGTGTGCTTGCTCTGTCCTCATGTAAACCTTTTTGCAAGCACTAGATTAGGGGTAGACAAGGCCACATAACTCTTTATTAAAGCAGGTTTATTCTGAAATCTAACAAAGAGCCTTTGTGTGTAGTGAGGAGACTGCCTGAAGGCGTCAAGTGAAAGAGGATCATGTGCTAACACCACAGCAAAGGAAAAAAAGGATGAGTAAAAAGCCTAAAACACAGTTCCCTGATAAGCTTTACAGTTATCTTGTCATAACAGGGAGTTTTGTTTAGGGAACTGACTGTCAGAACAAATACTTCAAGTGCTTTGCCCTGTGCTTAGGAAGTTTGTGTTCCTATTGTTTTAACCTCTGTTTTCTCTGCAAACCTTCTTTCCTACATTCATGATGAAGTTCTACTGGGCCAGCAGCTCATTTTCTGTGCAGATTTTTTCATTCTCCTGGTTTTTTTTTCCATTCTCTGCACTGTGCTGTGAGTGCCAGAGATGCTGCAGCTCTGGGGTTTTTGATGAGGGATCCATGTGAAATGATCGAGGATAGACTTAGGAATGAGGAAAAGCAAAGTTTATTGAGGAGTGAAACATTACTCCAAAAGTGCAAACTCTGTCATTGCAGAATAATGATAATTGACTCTATAAATCATTGTCAGTCTCAGCTCATTTTATCATATTTGTTCTTGTTCTGTTCCATCCAAGTTTCCAGAAACACTTGGCAGCCCTCCAGCCTCAGCAGAGCCAAAGAGCAAACTGTGCTCTTATTTATAGACACCAAAGCTCCACCTGCAGAACTTCATTGCCTGTTTGGCCCTGGCAGTTTGTAGAAAACTCTAGATTAAAGCAGCTGTACTGCACTGCTGAGCATTTCTGAGGCTTGCAAGGGAAGTTTCCTTGGTTTTGCCTCAGTGAGCCTGAGGAATACTTTCTGCCTGATACAGAGGGTGACAGAGCTGCATAGGAACTCCAAAACAAAGTATTTTTCAGACAGCAAACTTGAAGTCTGGCCAAAACAATTTAATTTCAGTGAGAACCTTATGAAGCGTCTCCCCATCTCATGATGGCAAATGATCAGCAGGAGGAAACCTTTAGCTTTATGGCTGGCTGGTAACCCAGGAGAGAGAATTCTGGAGGAAGTGGAAGACCCAGGATCAAACCATGTCCCTGTTTGTGTTGGATTTAGAATTAGTCACGGCTTGTGGCCCAACAAATATCTACTTACTGAATTTTTGCAACTTGTATAAACAAGCAGATGCCACAGCAGGTACAGAGCTTTGGTTAGGTGACCTCCTTAGCTGAGAAAGGTTCTGTAACATGTGACCAGTTGAAATCATGTCGAGATCATGTTTCCTTTCCTGCCTTTCCTATCCTATAATCATATTCTGCACCTAGCCACGCCTCTGGATCCCCCAAAAAAGTCACACTGCCTCTTCTGTTATTAATTTTCTGGCAGATTTTTAAGATGAGGATCAGAAAAGTTCTTGTGCAGGGAAGAAGATCTAAGATGGTAGGGCTGGGAGAACAGATCCCATTTCCCCCATGATGGGTGATTAATGTAGTTGATTTGTTGTGCACATGATAGCACTGCTGTGTCCAGCACAGGTCTCTGTAGTATTCAGTAGTGTTTGTGATACAACACTGGGGGAATTACTCATATTTATTGAAAATTTATTTATAAAGCTTCCAAAGTTCTTTGTGGACTCTGTTGTCCAAAGAGAGAGCTTTTCTTCTTAAATAAAACAGCTTTGTTGCCTGTGACCGAACTGTCATTTAAGAGCTGCTTTGCAGTAGTCAGAACTGATTAAAATAAAGATGGAAGTTGTGTTATTTTTGTTACTGATGATGTGGTTGCAGAGATTAAGATCAAATTAAGCAGAGGATAAAATTTGCTAGTGATTGAATTAAGTGGAAGGCTTTGTAAATATGAAGACAGAGGTTTGCTATCTCCCTTGTGTTTCTAAACCTATGGCTATTTTTAAACCTTTTTTTATTCCAGTATGTAAATTCAGAGGCAAACTGTGAAAACCAGTCTTCCACACTGCTTAATAATAGAGGCTGAAGAAACTTCTTTACTGATGCATCTCCTTGCAGCTCGAGCAGCAGCTGTTTCCTGTTTATAAAAGCTTTTGCTACACCTGATAAACTCCATTTCCAACAATGATGTGGTGAGGGAGGGTGGTTTCTCATGTAATGCTCATTAATTTACTTCTGTGGACAAATGTGTTGAGCAATTGCCATCTATAATGCCATATTTAAGCATTTTCTAAGCAAGCAGTGGTGGCACCCAGTCCCTGTATCACTATTTTCTAATTCTGTGGGCAACAGTAGGTGGTATTACAGACAAGATGCAAGTAATATTTGTCTTAACTTTCAACACTGAGAAAACAAATATGTTTCACTCCAATTCCGCAAGAGATTGTCAAAGAGAAGTGAGTTTTGCTCTGCATCTCATGGTCACCTCTAAAAATGTCTATTTTAATCTATGACAGAGTACAGGTATTTTTGATGCAAGCAATCAGAAACCCCTCATAAGGATGAAATGGGGCTGGTCAGTTCTTCTCCAGTTGGAAATTTCAAAACTGGCATTGAAATTTTATTTTGAAACATGCAGACTCAGCTTCTGTTTGTCTGTGAGGAATAAGGACAACAAACCTGAACCTGAGCTGCCTGTATCTAAAAAACTCAGCTTGACCTGGTGCTTTGCTTTCCACAGGTTCCAAATAAGGAACCAGCATCATTAGCTTCTTTTCATTTAGGTTAAATTGAACACCCGTGTTTCCTGGTGTGGTTTTGGTGGAAATACTGTACAAGAAAAATGGTCCTTTGTGAATTTCCACCCATCCTGGGACACAGTCTCTGCAAAATGGCTTTGATATTTTCAGAGATGTTCAGTACAGTTCTGACCCTACACTTGGTCCAGGTCCAAAACTGAGCTTATTGCAGACCCTTCCATTTCAGATAAATAACCTGTCAAGTGGCTGCCATTTACAAAGGGTACAATGTTCATAATAAGTTTTGTTAATTTAATGAAATTGTTTCCATTTCAATGCTCCATCTGTTGGAAATGGTGGAGGAAACAGACTGTTCTTCACACATCAGTCCTGCTGATTTGATCTTACATTTTTGTCTCTTTATTCAGAATGTGCTTTTTTCCTGTCTTTTTATCAAAAGTACTAACAAAATCAATACAGCTTACAGAAGAGAGAAATACAAATCAGAAGTAAAAGAACCTCTAGATTATTAGCTTTTTAATTAAACATGATGAACACATTTTAAATAACACAAAGGCCTCAGGCTGAGCTTCATCTAATCGAAACAGATTAAGTCACCCGTCCACACTTGGGTAATTATTAATTCTGTTTACTTATGCATGCTAGCTGAAGGCAGAGTTCACTGCTGCTGCGTTGCAGTTTGTTGCACAGGGATGCTTCTGCTGCATGGAATTCTGCCCCCAGTTAGCATTCAGATGTTGGTTATGAAGAACACTGACAGGGCTCATTGAACCACCTCAGAAATTCAGTGCTGTGCTGTCTGAAGTTAAGAGAATCCAGGTGAAATAGGAGTTCTGCAGTATTTCTTGGGCACTTCCTCCTTTTTCTTCTACACTTGGTTCCACCTTTTCAGAGATGTTAAATTCTCAAAAAGAAATTGCCAAGTAATCCTTAGGAATAAGGGTTGGGTTTTTTTCACTTGTACCATGCAGGGCTGCTGCTGAAACACCATGACATCCTTGACAACGAGCTTTTATCATTAAATATTCTGCCCTTTAAATATTTTACACTGCTTTTGATGTAGAGTAGTTGAGGTAAACAGCCTAGATCCAAACAACTTCTTAAATTTATGTGCAGGGAAAGTTAATCCTTGCTGGTGATAAACCATAATTGGCCATGTACATGGATTTACAAGTTCATAAATTTTAAAATATCCACACCTGGCTTCAGTTTAAAGCTCATTTGTCATAAAATACCAGTGGAGAGCCTTCTGCCAAAAATGACAAGATACAGCAAACTAATTTCCTAACATGTTTGCAGGTATTTGTAATCCAGTGTAGCTGGTCAAGAAATTACTTATGCAAAACACACAGACTTATTTGCTTGGCTTCTTTGCCTAGAATCATCTTCAAATGTCTCTCGTCTGCCCTTTGTGGAGAATCTGCTCATGAAAACATTGTTTTCATTGCTCAGTCCTTTGAAGCCAGGCTTTTCAGATATGCTGGAAGACAGAGCTGCTTACTGGGGCAAAAATACCATGAATTTTATTTACTGTTTATATGGCAGCTATAGAAAATGTAATTCATAGCAAAATTGAAACAGAGCCTCTGGAATAGCTGGGGGCAGGGAATCATCAAGGAGTTTGGCATTGCAGGGTGGGTTTTGAGCAAGTGAGTGGCCTTAGAAGGTTAAGATATCAGTTATTGCTCAGGTTTAATTTTTTATCCACAGAAAGCCAACATTACAACATCATGGGGAGTTCCTACTAAATTACCATTTTCTGGACTATAACAATCAAGCCATGTGATGTCATTTGCAAGTGTGTTAATCAGGAACAGTTGAAAATTAACTTAGCCTTGAAAACAAACAAACAAAAAAACCACCCCCCACCAAGCACCAGTGTCCTGGTCTACTAGGACGTTTAGTTGATGCAGAAAAAAGATTCAAAGATTAATAGTGGGAATGTACAGTCTTGTCTGTAGCTTATTCTAAGTGCATAGAGTGTAAAAGAACCATCACAATAAGAAGTAACCAATGAAGGATGAAATTGTTCTGCTTGGAGGGAGAAAGTTATTATTTAAGAGTTGCATAAAATTACTGAGCTATTAACAGGTAAACAAAATAATAAGATGCACTATAGCTAGAAAATACAGGGTGTAGTATGGCTATAAAAGGTGAATTTAGTTTAAACACAGGTTTCTAGACAAAAGATAACAATCTTTGTGGTTGTGATTAACTTACATTAGTCTTTGATCCAAGTCCTTGTTTAGAGGGATCAATATTGCATATGCAGCACTGAGTTTATTGTCAAGTCCTTTTGGAAATAAGGCAGTGAATTAAAAATCAATTATACGTGCAGAAAAGTTGGTGTAGGGCAATCAATTTTGTCCTTTTAGTTTGCAGAAAGATTCCATTGTTTAACCAGCTGTGAAAAGGAATGAATTTTAAAAGCCTCCAGCAAATGAGAGAGCCTAAATGGGATGTGTGTGGGGGGTAGGTTTAAAAAAATAAATAATTATTTCAGCATTTCATGTTCAGCAAAGGCTGCCTTCAGGGATAAATCTATAAATCCTGTCACTGACCTTGGCTTCAAAATGGGTGATTTCACTGCTTGTGCTATTCTTGATCTTTCCACAGCTGCCAGATAAGTTACTCTGTTCTTAACAATATAATTTTATTTGCTTTGTTTAACCACCGTATGTTTCTTGATTCATCATCTTTCTGCCTTAATGTGAAATATTTTTATCTATTAAGCACTTCCCATATTGCTGATCCCCAAAAAATAATACAACAAATATTTACACTGGCCAGTTGCCACAGAGCTTAGGAGGCTATTTCTGTGCAGGGACGGGAAGCTCAGCTCTAAACTCCCAAGTTTAACTCCAGTATAAACAAAATCATTTGTAGTTTCTGCTTTCAGAAGCTGGTGTTTTGTTTTGTTTTCTAGAAGAAGGTTTGTAATGGAGAGACAGAAGCACATAGTTCACTGTTGCCAAGGGGAAAGAAGCTGCTGCTCGGAAGATTAATAAACACGACAGCAGTTGATTGTTGAAACCATGTTTTTCATCTCATTTTCAAGGGCATCTTAAAAATGGAGATCACTCACACTTCCTGGTGTTCTCCATCATCTTTTTGTGTTCATTTAAAAATGAGAACAAGGCACTGGGGGACTTGAGAGATTGCATTTCTTCTCCCATAGGGCAAAGTGGTTATTTTATAAATGAAGAGGGCCAAAAAAGCCATCCTTGGTAGTTCCTTAGCAACGGAGCTGGTGTCAGGATGTTCATGTATATCTCCCAAGTTCTCTGTGTAGAAGCACGAGCTGCGCAGGGGAAGAAAACAAACCAGGGGTGCTAACATGCTGCATGGACCTCCTGGCTTTTTCCTTCTCCCCATCAGATGGTCTTCTGGTCACTGGCACAGTTACTGTCTTCAGTGCTCTGACCTTTTATTCAGATTTTATCTGCTAAGAGATCTGGAATCTGGTTTAAATATAGCAGCATCCAATGTCCTGTTCTGCTCCAAAAGGAAATTGAGTCCTGACAGTGCAACAGTAAGAGCACTAGAAGAGTGCAAGGATCATCTAGATTCTGGGACTTTCCAGGGTTGCTGCTTTTGCCACAGCAAGTGGGAGATTGCAAGAATTTATCTCTTGTGATAATGATAAAACTTGCTTTGCCCTGGATCTCTGTTTTATTTGAGAGGGAAGGGTTGTTTCCCCTGACCTATTTGCTCAGCATTTCTTTGTACGTAACTGAATTCTGAAACTCTGACATTTTTTAAAAAGATAATCCATGTTCCTAATAGTATGGTTGACTTTTAAAATACTGACAGTTGTAATAAGGTACATTTCACAGTTTGCATCCCATTCTGAATGGAAAATAATGGAATAAATGACCTTGGATTCCTGGGCTCATGCTCCTTGATACACATTATGCCAACACCCCAACGTCTAGGACTGTATGATATCCCCTGTGCTTTAGAAAACAATGTTATAATTTCTATATAATTATTATATTAATATATATTTATGTTAATAAATATAATTAATAGATGTATGGAGCCTACAAGAAAGCTGGGGAGGGGCTTTTTACAATGGCTTGTAGTGAGAGAACAAGGGGGAATGGATTAAAACTGGAAGAGGGGAGATTTAAGTTGGACATGAGGAGAAAATTCTTCACTGTGAGGGTGGTGAGACCCTGGCCCAGGTTGCCCAGGGAAGCTGTGGCTGCCCCATCCCTGGCAGTGTTGAAGGGCAGGTTGGATGGGGCTTGGAGCAGCCTGGGCTGGTGGGAGGTGTCCCTGCCCATATAGGGGGGTTGGGACTAGATGATCTTCAAGGTCCCTTCCAACCCAAACCATTCCATGATTCTATGAAATATAAGAAATGTTGCTTAGCTCTCTGTTTTCAGAAGATTTGTTTGTTTTGGAAATGCCCTATATAGTATGTTTTAATTTTAGGTTCACCTTTTCTAATGGGAAAGGTGGAGTGACTGGTTTAATAGCAACAACCAGAGTTCTTGGTTTGATTTCAAATGTTTGCAGGAGTTTGGTTGAGTTTACCTGTCTTTCAGGTATTAAGAAATTCAAATTAGTCTACAGGATCCTTGCTTCCTTAGTACCTATAAGTGCAATTATAGTAATAAGTAATGAAGTGCTTTGATATTTTTCCATGTTAAGTGTGTGATAGAAATCTCCAGCATCTTCCAAGTAATTTTGGCTAAGTCTAAGTTGATACAGGTAAAAGTGTTTCATTTTGCAATACTTATGTTGGAATTACTTTATTAAATGCATGGAGCCCAAGAATGGATGCTTGAGAATGGCAAATCATATTTTGTGTTGAGAGAGTTGTTTGCTTTCTAGCCGTGGGAAATAGCAATTTACTGTTCCTAGCAGGATTTGCTTTAAAAAAAAAAAGACCAAAAAAAGCCCCATAAAACAAAGCAGGTGCAGAGGCAGATCACAGTCTTGGCAAGAAGATACTTGGTTTATTTATTTTTTTTTCCCCTTCAAGTTCTGCTGATAGTTTGGGATCTCTATCTTAGGAGGCATGTCTGTCCTTCTGTTTGAACATCAAGGGTGTCAGCTCAGGCTAAATATGGGGAATCCTGAGGTTGAAGGTTGGAGGTCAAAGAGGCTGAGGAATGAGCAGAGCTGGAAACAAGTGAGGATTTTAGTCAGAAAACAGGATGGAGCTCAGTCCCTGCCTGGTGGGGCAAGCAAAGTTTTCTGTTCTGGTGCTGTTGCACTTCTTAAAGAGTTGTTAGATTTTTCTAATAGATATGAAAAAAAGAAATAATTTAGTGAAGCTTTTCAAATATCATCAGCTTCTCTGTGCTTCTGCCTGACAGATTATCTGAGAATTATTTAGTGTGGCCCAGTGGCCATGGCAGCAGAAAAAGACAAAGTGCTGCTTCAAATTGGAATAGTAACATAATTCTTACTTAAGAAACCTTGGTTGCTGTCACTATATGGATGCTCTGTGTGCTTTAGCACTGAGGGCTTCTCTTCCTGCCACAAGCAGCAGGAAAAAGAATGCACCCCGTGTGAGTTCTGTTTGCATGGTAATATTTTTTTCCTAATCTTTCCTATCAACAGCACGAATTTTTTTTTCATCTTTCTGATGACAGAAAAATGCATTTTAATGAAGCAAATTACAGAGCTTTGTCTCCTTTTGTGCACAAGTGGGGCGGCCACATTCAATTAGGCTGAAAAATGATCATTTGTTCTATTACAGGCTGTAACAGGGCGAGTGAAAAAACTGTGATCCATCACCAGTTGCTCAGCTTTGTTACTTAAATCACTTGCCATTCTGTTTGTGGCTCTGAATCCACTATGGGAGCCATTAGTTAATTTAAGTTTTTGGAGGTGTCACTTGTTTGATAATAGGTTGCTTCTGTACTATATGCATAGTGACTAAATATTAATCGTTTTCTGCATCCATCTCAGATTCCTAATTAGTTACAAGGGTAGCAGTGCCAGCAAAGCTAATGATTATACTGCCATAAAAAGGAGTTGACAGCAAATAAGGACTAGATCCAGACAGTTACTTGGTACCTGCTGGTGCTGAGGAAGTCAGCCAGAGATGAGAAGGCTTGATTTCTGAGTCTGGCTCTGACTTGCGTACATGGCAAATGTGAGGGGTTTCTCTCCATGAGGAAGGAAGCTTAGATGTGATTGTGGTAATGCCAGTTTAGGAGAATACTGTTTTCCATTTCATAGTAGCTGAGTAACTTTGTTTTTAACCTTTTAAAAAGTTTAGGTAGTTGACACAGATGAAGCCCAACCCAGCTGTCCCTGCGCAGCTTGGAAATAAATCCTGGCTGTGCTTCTGCAGAAGCTCGCTTCAACGAGCCTGTGGTTGGGTTTTCTCTTCCTTCCTCTCTGTTTAACTGTTGTGTAAGAGATGTGTTGTGTTGATCAGCGCATTTAAAACTTACTACTTTGTGCTCCTTGCCCAGTGCTGCTTTTGTACTTTCATGTGCCTTGTGGTTTTGTATATATTGTGGTAAAGACTCGACGTGCTTGTAGCTTCTGGCTTTGTGGTTTTGCATCAGCTTTTACTGGCCTCTTGATACCTCTCCACTTGTGCATGATCCACCATGTTTTTTCTTTTTCTTTTGTTCCTCCCTTCCCTTTCCCCGTCTCTCCCCCACCTCTTTCACAGTATCTGCTCAGATTTATATAGCTTTTAGGCTACACAGGGAGATTGATCAGACAGGGGCTTATGCATTTAGAGGAGCTAATAAATAAGCATCACAGCGTATTACCCTCCACGGCATTGGAATAACTTCAAACACTCAAAACATTCCATTTGTCACAAATTGGGGAAGGCAAAAGAGGGCACCTCTGTTTTATTAGGGTGCATATTTCATTTATCTGTTCCAGAAGATGTTGTCCAGTTCTACGTGTCTGGGGAGGCAATGCCAACATCTCAGCACTGCTTCTCCCAACCTCCCTTTCAAGTGTCCTTTGCCAGTGTTCAAAGTTGTTACAGCTGCATTTCTGCTCCTTTATTTTCACTTATTTTTTTTTCTTTCCTCTCTTGTTTGTGGGGCACTATTCGGCACCATTAACCCCGCAGTGAATGTTTTTGTTCAGAGCCCCTGACACAAAAGAAAAGGGAACTCATGAATCATCTGATTCTCTGAGCCTGGAATATGATTTTGCCATCACTAGTATTTCTTGTATCCAGGTTTGTGTTCCCAGGTATCTCTTCAGGACACTGCAGTCACTGGCAGACTTTCCTGAGAGAAATTTAGGAAGTTTGCAGAGGTTGCCTTATGTCATTTTAATAAGGGTCACATACTGGAATTAGTATCTTAATGCTTGAGCTCAAACCTGGGCACTGGTGCCTTGAGCAGCCCTGCTGTTTAATTCTTTCCTTGCTGAAGTCACCTACAGAAACACTTGCCTCTCTATATGTATAATTTCCTTGGGGATTCTTGCCACCATTTTGTCTCATTATTCTTGGATTTGTTCATTGCTCTAAAGTAGGGAGCTCTTGAAGTGGTTTTATTTGTTTCCCTCTGTCATTTGCATAAAGTCACTGAAGGAGAAATAGTCTCCAGAATAATTGACAATAATGGTTGAAATCCCAATGGAACAGTATTTCTGCAAGAGGGAACTTCCACTAGAAATGCTGTGTTTGACTCCTGAAAGATTTCAGGCAGCCTGAGTGGTGTTTTTTTGTGCTTAGTGTTGCAAGTTGACTGAAAGGATAAAAAATGTCACAACAAAAGAGAACAACTTCAGGCTTGCATAATAGTGGTAAACTTGAGTAAATGGGACATGCAGTTTCAGAACTCTCAGAGCTGTGTAACAAGAGGAAATTCTAGTGAAAAAGGTGGAGAAAATGGAAATGTTCTGACATTTAAGGAAAGAGCTCAAGTGAAAGCTTATTTTGTTAACCCTCATGTTATTAGCCTGGTGGTCTGGTCTTGCTGAACTCCAGCTCAGGGGTTGGGGGCTGGTGTGTATCCGTGTTCACCCACCCGTGTCATTGCCCAGGATGGGCATTTTAGTTTTGATGATTTAATGGAGACCTGCTTTGTGTTGGTGGGCAGAGGGGTGTTCCCTGTGGGACTGCAAGTGGACTGAAAATCCTGTGTTAAGGAAAATGGTATGAGCAGAAGGAAATTGAGAAAGAGACTTGTTTCTGTACAGGAAAGGTGAGGAAACATAAGGAATTTCTTCAGCCCTGTGGAAGATGACAGACATTCTTGTGTTGGCATTATTCAAGGAAACATTCATCACTTTAAGAATGGACTGGCATTGCAGCTGTTGGTACAGGTATTTGAGGTTCAAAGTATGTGAGGTAGAGAAAGGTTAATATTCCAAACTGATTCATGAGAACCAGTGCTTTGTAGGGCATTATTTATGTTCCCCAAGTGCTTCTTTTCTGGTTTTATTCAAATTACATATGCTGCTTATGTGTGTTTTTACCTCTGCTTTTGGATTATGTACATTGACAAGTTTCATCCTGTTAAAAAACAAAACTAACAATTGGAACTATTAATTACTTTAAATTTATTTTTACCAAGTCTATGTGAGCATGTGTTTGAGAAATGAAAAGCAAAAAGTGGGGCTTTTTAGCTTGAAGTTTGCAGGTTAAGTGCTGAATTTTTACTGCTTACCTGTATGAAAAGGAGATCCTTTCAGATGTTCTGAGGGGAAAGGAAGTTTGTCCTTGAGAAAGAACAGATTGTCCAACTTTTTACTTGATCTTTAGTTTTGATGTATAAGAAGGCTTTTTGTATATTAGCATTTTAACAGCCGTTTAAAGTAACAATCAGAAATGAATCTCTTTGTGTACAGAAAAAAAAGGCTATCTGAAGTATAATCAAAGGCTTTCTGTTGTCTGTTGGCAGCAGCATGTTGTTTTGTTTCTCTGGGTCACAAATGTGCCAGGCCTTTGTTCTCTTTAACTCGTCAAATGCATCTTTAGAAGATCATTTCTGTAAAAACACACTCAAATAATTTTAGCTTAGTTTGCAGCACTGAGAAACTGTTTATTACAGAAGACATCTTCACATCATATTCTATAAATAGACAGTACTTTTTTGCCAGTGAGGGCAGACTCCAGTTAGGTGGGTTTTAAGGTTTGCAGCCATGGGTGGGGATGGTCTTGGACTCCCTGTGTGAAGCCTTGTTTATGGGCATGAGCAATGTGTTGTTTTCTGAAGCTCAGGAAAGAACAAATGTCTCAGGGAGGCTTTGGAGCAGCTGGAGTGTGGCACAGATCTGGATCTGCCTGTCCTGCCTGCACAGGGTGGAGGACCCATATGTCTGTCAGCAAAAGGTCTGTCGTGGCCATTGAAATACAAATAAATGTAGGCAAGTTGGCCAACCCGGTTTCTTGCTGGTGGAAATGACTAAGTTTAGTACAGCCAGGAAATGCTTGTCTCTCTGTTAAATTTGCCTTTCTGCACTGCTGTTTAGAGGAGAGGTATGCAGAGTCCTGAGGGATCGTGCATTTCCGGCCTCCTGGAGGTTCAGGGCTTGTTGCTCTTTTTGGAAGATCTTTTTGGAAGATCTTCCTGCAGCTCGACCCCTGCTGCAGTGCCACCAGGGGGTGGGTTCTCCAGACCTGCTTTGGAGAATTAAGGCCTCCTCTTCCCACCCTTACTTTATTAGAGGAAAGTAAATTGCAAACTTGAGCAATCTTCAAACACGAGTGCTCATCTGGCCCTGCCTGTTCATCGTCCTGTGGAAATGTGGGCCTAGGCAACCCCAGCAGTGGTTTGATGGATAATAATGCTGGTAATAATCCACAAATTGTTTTCCCAGAGGGTCAAGGTTGTTTATCAAATATCCCTTCTAGAGCACTAGAAATGTAAAGCCAGGTTTTCTTTTTTTTCCTCCTGCTGCTGCTTTAATACCCAGCCTTTTTTTTTTTGATCTGTGCCTCAGCCTGTGATGTGCCACTGCAGGCTGTTTCTCAGATCAGGTTTCTTGGCGTGCTGTTGACTTTATCTCGTTTACAGGATCACATTTCTGTTGCCATACGCCCTGTGATCGCAGCCTCCCCGCAGCTTTTGAACAATTAGTAATTGAGCAGGAAGTGTGTGTTCATTACAATAGCCTTTTGATTTGGATTTTACAATCACGCAGTGTTCCGCGCGGAGCCGAGGCGGGGGAGGCGCTTCTCCCCAACACGTTTTTTGACAGAGAGAAGCCTGTTGTTGCAGCCACTTGGCTGTTTGTCAGGGTTTGCAGCCATCCCTCCTGCGCAGGTTGCTTGGCAACGCGGGCCAGAGCCATCCCAGCACGGCCAGTGCCTTCCCAAGAGCAGGTTGGGGGATGATTTATGGGCCAGGCTGCCAGCGTGGTGAACCCAAGAGGCAGGACTGGACCTTTGAGGAGGAACCGACCTGAAATGTGAAGGCGAGAGAGACTGGGAGCGTTTAATCCGGGGATGTGCAGCCAGAGCCAATAATCAGAGGGCAGAATTAGAGCAAAAATAAAGGCTCCTCATTTAGACGCAATCGATTATTTGTTGCTGGTTTGTGTTCTCTTTCTCATCCAGGCTGTCACGCAGAAATAGGTACGATGCAGAAAGTGAATCAAAGCTTTGCATCCTGTGAACCTGGAATCTCTCTCTCTGTAAAAATAGCTCTGTTGAAATACTGATGGGAAAATAAAGCTAGGGTCAGCACATGGGGTTAGCAGCACCCTGACAGCTCAGAGCCTGGGAAGAAGGAATAGCTGAATTCTCCCCTAGCTTGGGAAATGTCTGAGGGCTGTTGTGTCACCTTCAATATCATGTTGCCTTTCAGGCAGACTTTTGCATTGATCCCTGGCATTAAACAGAGAAGGGAAAGAAGAGTTTAATGAACTGGCATTTAGGTAGTAGTTCATGCTGCGGTCAAATGTCCAACTCCTGCCCCTTCCTTAGAACATCACCTTCAATAAATTCAGGTGAAGGAAATTTGGATAACCTTTAGGTAAGCACCCCAGTTCCATTTCTTCTGCCAGCTTGTAGGTCCTTTTTCCAGAGTAGTGGTGATGAGGGGCTGGCAGGACGTGGAAAGCACGTTGAGAAGAGCATTTTTGGATAGTTGTAGGAAGGCAAAGAGGAGAGGAGGGATGATGAATCCACTTTGACCTCTTGAATGGCAGTATAAATACTTTATTGAAAAATCTAAATAAATGTTTGTAACTAGTAATCCTGCTCTGCATGCAATCTCATTTAGCCAACTGTGTATGCAAATGTGCTATTAATGTGTTTGCATCCAGTATAAATACACAAATCTAATCTGTTTATATATGTAATTTACACACAGCTGTGCTCATGCTCACTTAATACCAATATTTTCAGCAAGCGAGAGGTACCATGGGAGATCTATTGTTCAAAACAAAAGCTAACAGTGCAGCACCATGCAAGGGGGGGGATCATTATCGTTTCAGGATCTTTTGGCATTCCCTCGAGGGAGCCTGCCTGCTTAATGACTTTCCCTCTGTGTGTGGCTCTGGATGCAGGGTGGCTGTTGTGTGCTTCTCAGCATCCCTGGGATGCCTTGAGGTTCAATTCCTTACAGTTTGAGGTAAGGTTTAATTTTTCAGTATAGTTTTTCAGGAAGGCAAAGCAATTGGATTGGGAGGGAAAGCAAATTGTTGGGCATCTTTCAGCTGATGTATTTCTTGTCAGTTTGTTTAGAGAGGATACTTGATCTTACAGGCATATGGCCTAAGGAGTACATGGTTATTATCACATGTAGATGACCAGCAATGTGCTCTGAAGGATGCTTTAAATATCCAATGAGAACATTAATGCCTTTTAATATGGATTGGTATCTAATGAATAACATCACCACATTTTGTTTTCCTGTGAGTAAAAGCACTTGGTGAAAAAGAATTTTATTTTCAAAATACCACAAAGGTTAGAGGGCAGTTTTGTCTGACACAACAGAAGTGCTTCATTAAAATAAATTGTCAAGAAAAATAGACAACTATCTTTTAAAAGAAAGCTGAAGTTGGTTTTAGTATGTATTTTGAAGAAAGGTCACCCCATGCTTGTAAAAGGGAGGTTGGAACCTGATGATCTTTAAGGTTCCTTCCAACCTTAACCATTCTGTGACTCCTTCTGCTGACTGAAGAAGCAAACTGAGTATCTTTCAGATGTAAAGGATGCTCTCAGCCAAAACCAAGTATCCGTTCACACACCCACATGTGAGTATATGATTATTCTCTTCCAGTCTTGCTCTACAAAACTATCAGCTGCATTTGTGCCTTCTATCTTTGGCTGGAAGTCTGGAAACACGTTTGTGGCACAATTTGTAAATAAGCACCAAAGACTGGCTTTGCAGGGGCTGGCTGGCATTTGGTACTGGTGATGCTTCACTGTGGTAGCTAGCTGGTGCAGGGTGCAGTGCCCCAGCTACAGTGAAGGATCTTTATTTGCTGTTATTCCACAACTTTCTGCAAGCCAGAGATCATGGAAGAGTATGTGAGTAAGTCAGTGGTCCTCAAAGCCACAGACATTTCCCTACAACAGAATTCTTTTTGCAGTAAGTGATTGCAAGCATGTTCAAGCAGTTGCCAGGCTTTGTGAACAGTTTCTCCTACCTTTGTATGGTTGTGTCAGAGAAGAGATTAAGGTCCTTCAAATCATGACCTGTGCTTCAGTGCAGCCTCTTCAGGAGGAGACTCTAAATTGCAAGCTGGTGACAGCTTCGCTTCCTGCAGGAGCACACAAAGAAGTGCTGTGGTTAGAGGTGAGACAGAGCAATAAACTTAACCTGAGAGCATCTGAGATACTGTGGGTTAAAGGCTGGTAACACTGAGGGAACAAGAGATCTTTCCACAAACATCTTCTGTTTACATGCTTGAGGTCTGCACACGTCTCTGTGGGGCAACATGCAGAGACATTTAGGGGAGGCTGATAGTGTCTTTCTCCTGAACAAGTTTGCCCGCTAGGTGATTTTTGCAAGCTTGCTGTTAACTGATGTAACATACAATAGCACAAGTATCTAATGCTAAGGGTAAAAGTGCTTGCTACTTCAAAACTACATTTAAAAAACATTAAGCAGAGTTAGGGTAGTGACAGGAAACAATAAAACAAGGTTCAGATGAGGCTGGAGCATATCCTGTTCTCCCAGCAGAAAGGCATGTTCAAGGAATGTAGCAGAGGCCTGAGTGTAGATTTTCCTTGATAGTTCCTCTGTCCCAGTGGACTGATTTATATTTTTTACAAAGGTTTCAGGTGAGCTTTGTTGAGTCATCATGCTTGTTCCTCATGTGACTGTTGTAACCTAGAATATTGTTACCTTGGGACCAATCCTTGTTCATGGCAGGCTGCTCTGAGGATGTGGCTTCTAAGGCCAAGAAATTTTTGTGGAGCATCTCTCCCTTCTGTCCTCTCCTCTACTCGTAGAAGAGGGACTTTCCCCCTCTTTTCTTTTGTAGCTTTCTCTCCTCTTTAGCTGGCAATTTGTGCATCTTAAAATTGTGTGGTGGAAGTCTTTGACTATTCTGTTCCCTCTCTGACTGGACAGAACATCTCTCCATCTCTCCGCTTGCTTCTCTATCTTCTTCCTTCCCTTGCTGCCAGGAAGTGTTGTCCCCAGCTTTAACCAAGCTGACAGTCCCTGGTCTGGACTGTTGGAGAAGACAGAACTGAGGGAAAGCCAAGGCTGGGAGTGGTGGGACATGGTGAGAGCACGTCAACCTGAGTGCAGCTTCTGCCCCTGAGCCCGTCCCTTCTCCAGCAACACTCTTGGTGGTGCAGCCTCTTAGGGTAGCTGGACTTTAGGTAAGAGTGTTGAGGGAACAGAGCAGCTTGTGGAAATGTTAATTGGGCATTTGGTGGTGGATTTGGAGAATAGCTTGGATATGTGTGACATACATTGTCTCTAACCTAAAGTACTTTTTTACCCTTGTTGTAATTATGGAGCAGTACTTGGTCTTGTCTCTTACTGAGCATCTAGAATTCCTTTGAGGTGTAGATAAAATAAATACTACCATAATTTTCTGCTATTTTTGGTGGGGGGAAAAAGGTAACCCAAGTTATGTTTTAGTAAGAGAAACTTGACATCTTTAAGTTAAACTGTCTTCTTGGGGAAACTCTGAGGATAGTTGTTTCTAGAGGACACTGTGCATCATTTAACATGATCAGCAAATGCCCTTATGTGTACTGAACACACATAATATAATGTTAAAACTCAGCCAAGCTTTTAATAAAATGTACTGTGTGCACTGAAATTCAGCTTATGTGCATATAGAATGTCTACATGCTGAGAAATTGTTTGGGGCAATCTGTCAATGTGCTGCACATTGAACAGAACTTTTGCAGGTAGAACTAAATCTCATTTTCTTTTCAGAACAACTGCCATGATTTTCCGTCATGTGAAAATGTGAAAAAGATGCTTTTATGCCTTTAGCATTTATTTATTGTTAACTGTTAAAACTCTCTGCATTTTCCTACCATATTTACTGTAAAATTTACAAGGGCTTCATAAATTTAGAAGATGGTAACAACTTGAGTTTGCATCTGCCCAGGAAACCTTTTGCTTCCATGATAGCAAAATTTTCCATTTTATATGTTCATAATTTAAGGCAAATGTTCAGATAATTACTTGCTGTTCTTGGATATGGTCTAAAGAGATATATCTTTTTTAGAAAGATTGAGAAAAATGTCCTTTTTTCCTGGATTAACAAGGAACAGAAAAGGCTTCTGTTTGTAAATATGTCGCATTACAACATGTTCTTCACTAATTAACCATTTGGAAGTCATAGGGAATGAAAGAGCACGTGGCTTTTTCTTAGAGAATACATTTGATCTAAATTGGATTGAAATATCACCTCAGAGGAGACATATTAGTAGCATTCATAAATTTACAGATTTATCAGAGTCATCCTGCCTTTCTGAAGTTCATGAGGCTTCAGTTTGAAATTCTTAAATTGATTAAGCAGGTTATTTTGTACCCAGTGTTATTGTTGCCTGCTTTTAGAAACAGCTTTATTTTAGATTTCTGCAGCAAAGAAGAAAACTGAACTGGGAACATCAGTGAAAACCCAGGGTGCTGGATTTCAGCATGCAGCAGCAAATTTTTCCTGCCAAGCTGTAATCTCTTGATAATAGAAACCCTGACGCGTAACCTTAACCACAGCTTTGCAGTGGCATTATCATCACATTGATAAACATGCCATCTGAGCTCTGTTAGTCAGAACATAATGGCTTTGTGTATCTTGTCATGATATTTGTTTCTTGGGATAAAATATGGGCTCTGCAAGTAACACAATATGCAAACATTAAGGTGCCGGTGCCTTGTTCTGCCTTGGTTATTTATAGCTCCCTGTTTCCACATTGGAGCTGGATGCTACAGGATCTGATGCATTTTATTGGGGAGGCTCAAATTATAAAATGGTATTAGGAGATCTTGTGATGTGGCTGGTCGATAGCCATGGTAACCACTTTGTAAAACATGACTGTCGTGTCTGTCAGCATTGACTGACCTAGCAAGCCACGGGATTTCCTAATGCTGCTTCACAGCAGTAATTATCCACAGCATTTTTCTTTTTAAATTACGTTACAGTTTGTCTTAGGTGAGCAGTAAAAACAACAATGCTGACAGAATTATGCCACAAATAATGTTTCAGAGTTAAACATAAGAGGTAAAATCAAAATGTTTAGATTAATTTTTAAAAGAAGAGAACTTGATTTGTTAAACCATTGTGCTCTAGAGCCATATCCACTTTTTACCCAAACTTCTTTCTCATGCATCCATAGATTTAAGCCTCACTGATCTACCAGCCTTGTATTGTAAGACTATTTTAATTCAGCAGCTTTAATTTTCAGATGCCTTCTGTGAGTAGTGCAACCTCTCCTGCACCATTAAAATGCAGACATAAAATTTGCTGCTTGTCATCTGTGCAGAGGAGAGAAAATGTAAACTGTATTACCCAGTCTGTTTTGTGAGACGCTGGAGAGCAACAGGTCACTTCTGATTTGGTGTGCAACTGTTTAGTTCTTTTATATTTAAAAACATCTAGAGGTCTCTCCTGTGCTTGACTTGGAGAAAAGAAGCAGCTGTTTTTGCTGCAGGCTAAAGGAGAACTGAACATGATGGCTGAATTAATGACAGACTAGAATAGGAAGGAAAAACTGAAAAAGAAAATGGTTTTTAAAAACTTTGTTTTGTTAAGCTTTAGACTATCTGACTTTCTGAAGTGAGTTTTGGTTTGCTTTGTTGTTCTTAGTGTATTAGTAAGTGGCTCTCTTGTCTCTCAGCAGAGGCACACAACTGTGTTATAGTTGGGTACCTTGCACTGCCTCAATTGTGATAATATTGTGTGAGTCTGATAAAGGTGACAGCATCAATGGCCAAAATTTCACAATGCCAGAAGGATGGACTTGGTTCATATTTGGAAATTTGGAACAGCATTTCAAGCTCCTTCTGGTTCTGTTGCTCAGCTATAGGCTAGGCTTACATTCCCAGTGGGGATTTTTGACGTGAGTTCAAAGGAAAAGAGTTTGTCATAGGCTTTTTTAATACAAAGCTGAGTCACAACACAAACGTAAAACAGTTTGGTTAAAAGGAATATTAAAAATTAAATAAAATAGTCCCCTAAGAATTCAGATGGACCATAGTAATAAGGCTTTGTTAAAATGAGGAATAGAGAATCGTGGCTTTCATTTTCTGAAGTGGACCAGATTGTGCTCTCTTATTTTCCTGTGCTTCTTCATCCATGGTTGAAGTGTTCCAGCTCCGGTTTCTTCTTACTCCCCTGCAGCTTTTTATGTCACATTTTCCTATATATGCTCTGTTAATTGATGCTGCAAAAGCATCATACCTCTGATACAGTCCAGGAGGCAGATGTCAAAGCCAGGAACTGAGCTGCATTGTTTAGCATCCAAGTTCCCCCTGGGTTGCCTGCTTTTAAATGTTTCTTGGTTTAGTTGATTTCTGTTCTTTACGAGAAGCTGCAGACTGGAATCATGTTCCTCTTTGGGATGCTGGGAGTGCTGTGAGGTTTGTTTGCCTTGTTGCAGCTGCCATCTTTTCTTGCCCAGAATGACAGAAGTGGTGCCAGGAGTGCCATGAAAATTCCTTGTCATTCCCATGGTAAAAATGAGAAGTATGTGTACACATGGTAGGCAGTCTTGGTATCTTGCTCAGCAGGTATTTCTTTGTGTGACCTTTTTCCTGTGAACGGGGGGCTGGCACCTTGCAATTAGTGAAATTTCCCTTGTTCAGGAACCAAATCGCCCCTGTCACTGAACTCTCCAGCTCCCAAATGCTCTGTTCCCTGGTTTAAAAGGAGCAGGTGGGTATGAGCAATCATATATACACTGGAAGGGGGACTATAATCTCAAAGCATACACAACTGGTGGTTAATTCTTGTCTCTGTGCCCCCAGGCATGTTCTTGGCCAACCCTAGCAGTCTTGCTGGTTTTGAGGGTCAGGGTTAGGTAAGGATAGATCCCTGTGGGAGTATTTCTGCAAAATAATATGCATGAGGTTCCCAAGAGACCTGCTTGCTCATATTCAGCATTGTGGTGGGAGCTTTTGAGGTGTGCAGAGCTCTTATTTTGGAGGCAAGTTACCCTTTCTGGGATTCCCTATCCATGTCAGGATATGGAAGCCTCTCAACACCCACCCGACGTGGTCCGAAATACACTAGACCACCTTGAGTTATACTTCTTATTAGGGAATTTTTCTCCTCTCCCTCCCCTAAAATGTTAATACCCGTGTAACTCAACATCCCTCGTGGTTCTGCGGGCAGAAATGGGTATTTGCCAGGTTCATACCCCTGTGCTGATTGCAGGGGAAGGAACAAGTCCCCAGGAGTGCCCCTGGGTGCGGGGCTGGGTGCCGGGGGGGACACGCTGCGACAGAAACACCGACTGAAGGTGCTGGCCCGGGCAAGAGGAGGAGGAGAGAGATCTCTGCTCCCAGCTGGAGCCTCGGCAGTTATCGGAGGAGGGGGAGAGACACTGCGGTGGGGAAACCTGAGCGCAAGGGGCAGCTGCCGGGCGGCTGAGAGCGATACAGCTGGGGAGGAGGGCAGAGCCGGGCGGGCGTCAACCCGACGGGCTGCTGTGCCGGGGCTTTCCCGAGGTGAGGAAGCCGGCAGTGGGGAAGGGGGGGGGGGAGCAGGGCAGGAGGGGGAGGGAT
>NW_009954555.1:2538840-2539226 GCF_000747805.2 Chaetura pelagica
CGGCCCCGCGTTCGGGGATCCGGGAAGCTGGAGTGCTAGGATTCCTTGGAAAATCGGGCAGGGAGAAGCCGGAGGGCTGGCGTCGGGAAGGACTGGTTAACCCCTGCAGCACCTTCGCTGAGGAGGCACTTTTCCTGCCCTGAAAAGCAGCGCTGCGTATTTCGCCTTCCCCTGCTCCTTCGTAGTTGAAAAATAGACTTGGGAAGAGCCGGGCGAGCAGGAGCCTTCGGTGGCTTTGGGGAAGAACCGGCTGTGGTACTGACTTTTCTTTTTTTTTAAGCTTCAAATCTTGGAAGTTTGACATAGAAGGGGATGCGGTTCGAAATTTTTTTCCTACCTTTTCCCAGCCGTTTTCCCCTTGTCTGGTCTCATTGCTCTGTAGGTAC
>NW_009954555.1:2539297-2558393 GCF_000747805.2 Chaetura pelagica
CCCTTCGGCTCCCAGCGCTGCTCGGCTGCTGTGCTGCTGGACAAGTTTTGGGGTTTGTGATGTTGTATTTCCTTCTTCTGACACGCTATTTTTGTTGTCTTTTATCACAGAAGCGTTTCATTAAGGGCTTGAGGCAGTACGGCAAGAACTTCTTCAGGATCCGAAAGGAGTTGCTGCCGAATAAGGAGACTGTGAGTACATTTGGACTTGATGTAATTTGCTTTTTTCTCTCGCTGCCTCAGCGTTTGATCTTAGGAAACTCACTTTCACCCTGATTTCTCTCCAGATAAAGGGAAGAGAAATCCACAGCCAGAAAAGGTAGCTGTAATTTTTGTTTTTAGTGCAGTTTTTTAGGTCTTACTGTATAAAAGACGTTACATAAAATGAGTCGTCATTGCTGGACGGAGACACTGAGGTTGGGTGAAGTGTATTTATGGAGACCAAATCTAATTTTAAATCCTGACATTATGACAGGATAATACATTTATGTCACCCAGTTGGGCTCGAATGACAGCGGGTAATTAAAGAAAGCCTAAAACAAAACATAATTGAATCTGGAAGGCAGAGGTATGTGCCTGCTCCGAAGACCTGCAGAATTTGTGCTTTAACTCTTCACCTTCCTGAGACGTGGGCAGCAAAGTGTGTGTGACTTCAGTTCCTGCATCGATCTGTGGCTTTTTGCTCTGCTGAACTTCATAACCCTTATGTAACTTGTCATTCCTCTGAAAATCCTGGCAAGTGCTTAGAAGGGAAGATGGACAGGGAGGAGTGGTTGACTTCTTCAAAGGAAAGAGGGTTTGAGAGGCCTTGGGAATCTAGTTACTTTTCCATTAGTCCTAATTGCCAAGCTTCTCTAGAAGCTTCGGTTTCTGTTCTGCAGGTGTCATTTAGCTGCTGGGAGGGTGGTTTTGGGAAGTGGTTTTGATATTTGTTCTGAATTTAGAAGAGAGATAACTCAGTGAAAATTGAGTTTTACTATTTTCCAGCAATGTGTTAGTGATCTGGAAAATATTTATTTAAAGCATAACTGGTTGTTTAGACTTCTGTGTGTGTGGAATTTGGATGTTCAGTGGGGGAGAACATTACTGTAAAAATATTGTAAAACCTGTCACTTAACTGTGGGATGTTTCTCTTCTCTTTGGAGATGTTCTTGTCAGACATGCTGGGATATCACAGTCTTTAGTAACACTGCAGAAGTCAAATAGAAAGGGGAGGGTGAAATGGTTCCTGGAGTGCCTCAGCTGCTGTGTATGTTCACTGATTCTATTGAGAATTATGGGAAAAGCTAATTATCCATCAAGAGTGGGTAGACTTTGCTTTCGTATTCTGTTGGATTTTGAGGTATGAAGGCCCAGTGCTGGAAAGATGACAGGTTAGAAGGAATGCTGAAATAGTATGTGTCTTAGCAACATCTCACTAATCCAGCACATAAGCAGCTTTAGCAGTTTCTTTCCTTTTTTCTTCAGAGTATCTGCTAGCAATGTGTTTAGAACAAATTGGTGTTTACTTTAGAAATGAATTCTGCTGATAGTAAAGTTACCAAGAGGGAAAAGTACTCTTCTGAAGTTTGAATTACAGCAACTAGGAAATATGCTTTTAAATATAAAGTGTATCTTTGTGATAGAGGAAAACATGTTGCAGGAGAAAGGAAAAGAAAAGCTGAAGAAGTGAGAGTTGGGGGCAGGTGTCTGACCCTGTTTGTGCTGCTTGACTTCTACATTTGAACTTGGGTATCAGCCCTGAGGCTTTTACAGAAAGTTTTGCAAGTTTGCGAATGGTGTCAAACTCCAGATGAACTATCATTTTTCAAGTGTTACATTTTTGTTTCATTACCTCTGAATTTTTAGTATAGAGAAGACTAAATACAGAGTTGGATCAGCTGGGCAGCCGTGTGTTGATGGTTCTGAGCAGGCTTTTTTAAGTGCTGCTGGTAACTGATCTACAAATAACCTTTGTCCTACAACGGATTGTTTTAATCTCTCTTTCCTATTTTTGCCCATGGGTCTCACTTCTGCTTTCTTTCAATTCTCAAATCTTGTTTCAGACAAAATTTGCAGCAGTTTTGCTGTAGTAAGATACACAAAATAAAGGCTGTAGTGAATAATATTGGACTGTCCAGTTTTGCTTTTCCTCCTTAAAGTGGAATAGAGAATAATGAAAATTACAAGGCTGTGGAATAAATTTGTCTGGTTTTTTTCAGCAGCAGAATAATTTCAGATCCTTTGCTGGCCATTTTTCAATTGCAGTGTGAACCAACCCTCTAGCGATTCCAGGAACACTGGAAAAAAGGCCTTATTTTCCTCTTCAGCCACAATATTAACATGAGGTGAAACTCTGAAAATTACTACATGGACACAAAAACACTACAGCAACTCCCAAGTTCTGCAAAAGCTACTTGAAAATTGAGTCAGGGGCGTTTTTAAAGTGACTTGGCCTAAATGGAAACCAGGGCTGTAGGTCAATCCATCCTGCACATTTGTGATTTACTGGAGTTTACTAGTCACTGAAACCTGCAGAGAGGGGGGTCAGGGTTTTTACCTCTCTGCAAAACCCACTTAAAGTTAAATCTCCTTGTTATCATGCTTCTGGTCTAATACATGCCTTTTCTAGACACTGGTATTTATGCTGGTTTCACTGGGGGAGCACTCGTCGTGTAGTCTTAAGCCTTGCAGCTGGAGCCTTGCAGGCCTGGGAGATCAGGAGTACAATGGAAATACAAAATTACTGTAGAGACCAGGCCTGCTTTACATTAGATCAAGCTGATGCTTCTGTACAGGCAGTCAGAATGTAGCCATGAATATGACATAGTTTCTTTTATAATACTGGAAGGTGTAAAGTGTCCATGGCTGTACTCAGTTTTCACAAGCATGTTAAAGAATGTCCTATTTGACTTTTTTTCCTCTCCACAGTTAGTGTACCGTATCTTTTAAGAAAACCCTGTATTTTTCAGTGTTTTAACTAGTTTAACATAGTTGACCAACTATTTTTTAATCACTTCTGAATGAGTAACCAGCAGGAAAAAACCCAAACAACTTTATGCAAGAAGGTAGTGCATATCAAAGCGGTGTGTTTGTTTAGGTTTTCACTCTTCTAGTTTATTTCAAATTTCTAATTTATTTCAAAGGGCATGTCCGAGAGGGATTCCCAGTGGGCATCAGTGTAAGTAGCAGTAGCATTCGCTTCTATATAGCTTGTATAAGCAATAGACATAGGAACTAAGACCAGCTCTTAACTGAGACTCTGGAGGAAAAATGCTTAATTAGAATCACAGGCTGCTTTGGGCTGGAAGAGACCTCAAATGTCATCTAGTCCCAAGCCCTTCCATGGGCAGGGACACCTCCCGCTAGACCAGTTTGTTCTAAGCCCCATCCAACCTGGCCTTGAACACTTCCAGGGATGAGGTAAAACTTCTGAAACTTCCTTGGGTTTTTCCATTGAACTCTGTCTTAAATATATCTTCTCCTCAGTTCCCATGTGTCTGGCTTTCCCCTTCTGAATAGTTTTTTGGTAGCCAATTGTAGCTGTAGTTGGATGACATATTTGGGGAAATATCCTGTTCTCATTTAGTTCATGCTTAGCAGCAGGTCTGATCCTTGTGGAGGCACCTGTGACGTGAACTGTTTTTATTAATAACTTTGATTTAAATGTATGTTGTGAGAATGCAAGCTACAGAGCTGGCAACAAGTTTCCTAAGTGTCTGATTTGGTTAAATGTGATTTATTTTTTCCCCTCCTGTTTTGGGTTAATTTGCTAAACCTTTGTGGTAATAAGAGATTTTCAAAGTATTTAAAACTTTCCTGCTCTGAATTCTTTAGGTGATTACACTGAGCTACTTGAATTTGAGAGTTTTAGAAGCTGGTGCACTGCAATAGGCCTGAGATAAGTGTACTTAAACGCCTGCGGGGTTGGGGATTGGCTTAGTGTGTTCTTGTCTATAGCTTAACTCCACATTAGTGACATGCAGAAGTTAAATAGAGACATGGAACAAACGTGGGCTTGTGCAGTGCAATCATGTCCAGTGGGAGCAGGAACAGGAGGCCAAGTGACGGGGTCAGCTGGCTGAGATGTGGAGCTGGATCCTGTTCCACTCACCGTGCCCCTGTGCTGGTCACTCACAGTCACTTCTGTGAGCTGCAGCCCTGGTGCAGGTGCAGTTTGCCTGAGCTATTGAAGGCCATAATCCCAGAATAATCAGGTTTGTTTCCCTCTGGCTGGAGTTCCTGCAGCCTGCTTTGTGGCAGAGGTGGTGCCTGACCAGCCAAACTAAAACATCTCCTGCTGGTTCATTAGCCACTGGATATGGGGGAGAGTGTGTGCGATTGTCCCTGTGACAGCCTTACACGAGTTCAAGAAGGGTATCATGTTGTTTCATTAGATACCCAAAGCATGTCCTGCACTTGAGCATTTGGAAAACTGTCTTTCATGGGAGTAAGCCCAAGTACTTTTGACTTCTTAGAACTGGGTATGGCACCTTTCTGAATGCTTTGAGGTTCTCTACTGACTCCTACAGCATTTGTCAGGCAAAGTTTATGGTACAGTGATTGTCTAATTTGCTTGTCTTTTTTTTCTGGCAGGCTGAAGCTCCTTAGTGAGCCTTGTAGAGCTCTTTTGTGTAGTGAGAACTCTAAAAAGAGGACAGTGGGCCTTTGTGGAGGCATGCAGACTCTGGCTAATTTTGGTTTGAATTTTCCTATTGAGCACACAGGTATCTTTCGTCTGTGTGATTTTTGGCTTTGGCTGCTTAGCAGGAGAGGGCAGTGCAATGGAAAGGTCTTGCCTCTGGGTGGATGGTCCTGGATTTAGCTTTAAAACAGTGTAAATAGAAGTAATTAATATGAACTGATCAAAATGCCTGCAACATGCTGTGTTCACACACTTAAGAACTACGTATGTGTCACTTTCTTCTTTAGGAGAAAGATTCTCTCTTCTGATAGTAAAATCCTTCTCTCCAAATTAAATGCTATTGGGATTTATCTGAGACTAAATAAGCTGTGCTCTGTTAATGTTGGGAGACAAAATGAGTGCAGTGTGAGCTTTCAGCATAAACTTCTGTTTAATTTTAGACTGGGGTTTAGATAAACAATTTTATTCTTGCCTCATTAATGCTTAATCTTTTGTTACATAATATACAATATTGGCTTCCTGAGTAGCTCTTAAACATGGTGCAAATGTGTAGTAGCTGAAAGGTCACTGCAGTTGCCATATGTGCAGGCTGGCAAGGTGCTTGTCCTCTCTGAGGACAAACTGTGTATTGTTCATGTCAACAAGCAGCCTTAGGAATGTTTGTGCACAATTCTCATGGGCTCATGAAAGGTGGAGATTCTCCCTCCACACAGTCGTTCAAATAGTAGTTTTCCTTTGGTCAAACGAGGGGGATAATTAGGCAAATGTGTTTTGGTCCATTGGTATCAAGTGATTAGTTAGCCTTACATTGCCCTTCTGAATATTTGCATGTAGTGGTGTAGCTTACTTGTGCCAATAGCGTCCGTGGGGTGGGGGCACGATTGCTGCTCTCCTTTCCCAAAGGAAATACATTTTATTTGATGGAATATTCCCCTAGTGAGAGGATATTCATACATGGCCTGATCAAGGCATACTGTTTCCTGACTTGCTTTGCTGCAGGAGTGTTCAGAAAGGGACAAGCTATGTAAGCCTTTTCTGTTTGAAAGCTGAACCCTTTTCCTTAATAACTTGTTCTAGCCTCGGTGCAGTCAGAGCTGAAATTTTCCATTAGGGTTTGAAGTGAGTGCCAACACAAACAGCCACTGCTGCTTTTCATTTCATCTCTGCTCGCTGCTGCTGGGGCTTCCATTGCATGGATATTGCAGTCAGAGGGTTTTGTTCTTGGTAGAACAGGGACTATAGGCTTCACATTTTAAAGCTGATAGCCCAAGACTTTTTCTTTAGCCATAGCAGATACCCTGCTGGGCTTCAGTCTGTTTTGGAAAATGGGCAGAGGCATCAGTCAGCTGCTTTTCCTGTGTAAGTGGAACCTTTGATTTATTTGCATAACAAACTCCTCTGGAGGGAACATGTTGCTGTTTTTTTGAGTGTGACTGTCTTACCAGATATAAGGAGAACACTAAGCTGGTATGTTTGGCTTTAAGGTAGAGCTGTGCACCGAGGAGGAGACACAGTAATTCAGTTCATGCTTCTCACCAGGAGCAGAATAAGGAAGCCAAAGAATTTAATGAAATGCTGAGCTCATAGGAGCTGAGCTCAGATGGAGATATTCCTAAATTTAAGAGGCCCTGAGCTGAAAGCTGTTTACAAAGACCAGATCATCTGCAAGGGATGTTCAGTATGTGTGCTCGCTGTGATTTGGCTTGTTCTTGAAAGTTTAACTGTTAAACCTATTTCAAATGTCATAATTTTACTGGATGAAAAACCAGAATGTTTGGAAAGGTGTGAAGAGACATAAAGATTTAACTCCAGTATGCACCACATGATCTTCATCTCTCAAAGTGACTTCAGGGCTTATGGGTGAGCAGAGCTGCTGACTGTGTGCTTTATTGGACAAGCTTGGGCCACAGTTCCAGCTCCATGGTTTATATACCATGTGTGCTCCTTTTGTTGCAGTTTCCTGAGCTGCTTCGTTTGACTTAACGTATCCTGCAGGTATATATTGCTGAGCTCTTAAATCCTTGCTGTGTGAACTGCTTTTTCACTTTGGCTGTTGGCTGCTGGGGCCCAGTGCCACTGCTCTGGATGATGACTGTGGTTAATCTTCCAAAGACCAAAATATCCTTTTGCATACCTGAGTGTCTTGATTTTACTTGAAGGAAGTAAAGCCAAAGAAGTCAAGTACTTTGCTTTTATTATTTTAAATCACTTAAGCTTTCTCTTAAGCGAAGAAGGGAATTCATTTTCAATGTGTTATTTTACTTCTGAAGTTAATTTAGTGTCATCAGCTCAAAAACCCAGGCTGTTTATTTGAGTTTCTTACTAAGCAACCTATGTAGGTGAAGAGCATAAAACCAGGTGGTTTCACTGTGCCAGCTGGACTCTAGAATTGTGATTAGCATCGATAATAAATTAACTCTGCACTCTGGTGGGGATTTTTTTTTAATTGTTTTATATTACAAGATTGAAATTCGTTGTTTATTTTTCTCAGAAGGCTTAGAGGTATATGGGGGTAGAATATTGTTGCAAGCAAAAAAGGCCATTAGGCAATTGCATTGAGTCTTGTCAGAAAGCCAAAAAGGCCAGTTTCTGCTTAGTAGTGGAAGGTGTGCACTTGAAGATCTAAGCCAAGATTATTAGGGAAATTGACATAATCTTGTCCAAATCCTCAACAACTGAGAGAACACAGTGCTTCTGTGACTCCTCAGAGTTCTGTTACTCTGCATTTTCCTTCTGCTTATAATTCACCATCATAAGGCATTTTAGTTTATTTTCATTTTGTGAAATCTCCTTTTCTCCTTCTATGCTCAAAAGGTCTTTGTGACTATGATTAAAATATTTTTCTCAACTACTCTGTGCTTCTTATCCTGTGTTTTTCTTTACCTATGAGAAAAGATAATAGCTTTTTTTCTTTGGTAGCAGTTGTCAGATGGTATCAAACACTCAGACATCAATATTAAGGTCCTGTGAATCTCAGGTACATAAAATAGGTGTCTGAGAGTTTGTGCAGTTTATTTTCATGGTTGAGTCTCTTACACTGGCAAGACTCGTTGATGGATGCTGTGCACCAAGCCCTTCATGTTGATTGTTTCTCATTCAGTTAGAGACTAAGGCTTTAAAGATTAAAGATGAGCTTTCAGAGCGACAAAAATTAAAAAGCCATCAAAGCAACAGTGATGTTGGTGGGACATCCTGTATTAGAATGGTGCTAGTTTTATAAACTATGGATAGCTTCTTTAATAAATTACTCTGTATTAATCCTTCCTGGTGTCTTGATTTTTGGAATGGCTTAATAGAGAAATATTCTCCATATAATCCCCTTTGTGGTAGTGACTCACAGACCCCAAACTGATACCTGAGGGTCTCCTGATCTTTAATTATATACATGATGTACAGCACTGTGGGGTGTGGAATGGAGGTTTTTAGAAGAGCTGGGCCAGAAGCAAACCCAGTGACTGACTCAGGGAAACCAAAACTGTCTGTGGCAAAGCAGAAAGATAAGCCTTGATGTCCTTCATAATAGTTGCATTGATGTGAAATGGTGTTGCACAAATCTCATCCTACAAATATGTGATCTAATCTGGGAAGATATTTGTGGCTCGATGGCGTTTGTTTTATGGCAGGTTGAAGACTTTGTTATGCAGGGACGTGGGATTGGAAGGTGGTGGGGTCTGTTTGGAAGAGCAGCAGCCCAGCAGTGCTGTGTGGCTGCTTCAGGTGGTGTCTGCCTGGTTATCTATGCAGTGGGAATGCTAACTTAAAAATTCCCTGATGGAGCAAAGGAATTCTTTTTACAAAGGGCTTTTAGAAAGGGAGGGAGATATAGAGACAAGTGGTTTGGTTGGTAAGCAGTGGGTTTTATGGCAATTGAGATATTGAAAAACAAACCACATTGAAACTCCAGCAGTTTTTGCAGCTAATTCAGCTTCTGTGTTTTATCTCAATCTTTATGGCCTATATGTAATTGGGTTTTTGATTTTGTGTGTGTATTTGGACCAAATTTTATCCTTTTTTAGCCACTGGAAGCCAGCACAGTCTGCTCACATTTAGTGTTTGCCAGACTGGTGGCTTGCTTACATTTGAGGAACAACATTCTGTCTTTCCATTATGTTTCCTCCTCCTCAGCACTCACACTGCTTTCTTATCCTAGTCAGGGATCATGAAGATTAATTACAAATGTACCATTAAAGGGAAAAACCTGAGGAGGCACAGCTGGACTGCAGCTAACATAACTGAGGATGTTACCTTGCTGTTATCCCAAGTGGTGCCATTTTATGTCTGCATTTCCAGTGTGTGAGAGAGATGACAATTTCAAAAGGTATTGCAGCAGTTCAAGAAGTAAATAAATAAGAACAGCTTTGACCTGTGGAGAGTCACATTAGAGAAGAGTCAGGGTGATCTGGAGTTCTGAGCAGCACAAAGCAATTTTCAGACGTTTAAAAAATCATTGCTGAGGGTGAGTGGGGTTCAACAGAGAAGGCATTTGAGGGCGAAAGATTGGGCACGAGGAAATAAATAAATAGTGTACTGGCAGAGAGTAAACTAAACTTTTAATGTGTCTTGTCTGCCACACTGAGCATGAAATTAACTTTCTTCTTATACAACAGATCGTTGGCCTTAATCGTTGCTTCCTGCCCCAGATGGCACCATAAGAACAGCATTTCAGTGATCTTTTGGCATGGAATCAGCCCCCAAATACATTATTCAGTCCTAAATATCCTGTAATATGCTGCTATAACTGTACTGTGAGAACAAGACAATAACAATTTCAGTAGGCAGATGCACTCATTTTGTCATTTTTGTTTTAAACCAGCTGTAAAAAAGAAGCAGTGCTTGATTACTGGTTTGGGGGGGTTGTGGTTTTCTTTTTCTTGCCAAGGAAAACTCCCAGGAATTACACAGATTGTGGAATAAACTGAATATGTTAGAATATAATTTCTCAGGACATAAAAATGTTCATGATAACTTACAGGTGATGCTGGTGCTCTGTTTCTATCACAGCAGCATGTGAGGGAGGAGGCCTGTTCCCCTGCTCTTCAGCTGGTGGGAGGAAGGTTGCAAATCTGAACCAGAGCCCTGATACCTATGTTTGTTGGTGGATTTAGAGTGGGGGATTCCTTTCCTTGCCAAGATGTAGAAGGCCTTTTCAGGCACCTTTAACATCTTCTGGTATGTGGAAAAGAAAGATAATGAAGCTGTGAGCCGTGTGAAATGTTTAGGCTTTGGGTTTCCCATTGCTGCTGGTGAGTAGTAAGTATCTTGCAAGACTGGGAGCACCATTTGTGCTGTTGGTGCATTTTGCTCAGGGAGCTCCCTGTGCTGACACTGCCCTTGTTGTCCCAGGTAGAACTACACTTAAGCTGCAGTCAAGAAATTGAACACACTTCTTCCCTTCTTGCCTTGACTCTGGTGAGGAAGGTGCAGGTGGTGTCCCATCAAACACTTGAGTAATCCAGACAGGTTCCACAGAAACCTTTTGCTTTTTGCATTCCTTATTTGTTACAAACCTCAGGATGTTGTTAGGTTTATTTCCTTCTCATGAGGTGTTTCAAGATGAAATTTTTCAATTCTCCCTTTTCTTTGTAAATGTAAACTTTGAAAGTCTCTCTTTTGGGGAGATGTAAACAAAAGAAATTGTTTCCAAAGTAATTGCTGTATTTAAGAACTTGGAGTCTTAAGAAATAAACGAAGTGTTGTGAGATTAATGACAAAATACAAAATGCAGACAGCACTGATGGTTGAGAAATCTGTATTGGCTTTGGTCATCTGGTACAGAAAATTGGCAGGGAATATTGTTTCTTTTTATGCTACCGAACTCCTGTACAGCAGTAAGAAATCTGGCATTAAAAAGGTGCTGATAACTTTTATTGCCAGGGTGAAATAGATAGTGCTTGTTGGGTGGAACAGTTGAGTGGATTCCTCTCCTTCCCTCCCCCAAACATACTTTCTGTGCTCCCCTTTCCCTTCCTCCCAGTGCTCCTGACACAACCTGAATTATTTTGTACAATGCCTCTTAACCCTAATGGTTAAAGAAAGGGAGAGTACATTCCAGGTTATAAAACAGCTCTTTCCTCATGCAATTTGAGAAGTCCTCCCTGTTGTTTAATTCTGGGCCTGCTTTGTGCCTGGTGCCTCTTGTTGTGTAAAGCACCAGGACATCCCACAGGAACTCTTGATTTATTTTGCTAACTCTGCCCTTCTCTGTGGTTCACAAACCTCTAATGATCTGTGAAGCTTCAAGATTTTTGGAGTTGAACAGTAGTAGTTTTAAAGAACCTCCTCTACTACATGCAAGTCTTTAACACTTTCCACATGCTGGGTTTTTGGCCTCCTGAAAGCTGACCTCCTGAAAATACAGTTTGTAAAGCTGAGTGTCCTGGGCCAGGGCTGGGTAATGCAATTGTGAAATGGGGGTAGGAAAAAAACTGTAATGAAAACTCTGGGCTCTTGGCCAGCAAGGAAGATGTGATACAGTGAACATGTTGGTTTTTTTTACCCTTTGTTACTGTTCAGGTTTGATTAGCTTTGTTTCCAGTAAGCTTCATTATGGTTCCTTTTTTTTTTTTTTTTTTAAATCTTTGCCAAAGCTCAAGTCTTTCATTACCTGAATTGCAGTGAGAGGGAACTGGAGAAAATAAATCATGCCACCTCCCTAACAAACAAGCCAAAAATATCCAACCACCCCCTTCAACCCACCTCCTCCCCCCCTGCCAAAAAAAAAGAAACCCCATTAAACTATAAAATTAACCCTTTTCTCTCTCCTTTCCTTTTTCTCACAGTCCCACCACTGTTCCTTTACATCCATTCTTTTCCTTGAAGTTTCTTTTAGGCCTTTAGGCTTGAGAGTGAGTTTAGATACATGTCTGGTGTTGGCTGCATTACTTGGATGATCAAGGGCACCCTCAGCTAGTTTGCAGATGACACTGAATTGAGTGTTGATCTGCTGGAGGGTAGGAAGGCCCTGCAGAGAGATCTGGAGAGGTTAGATCAATGGGCTGAGGCCAGTGGGATGAGGTTTAACAAGACCAAGTGTTGGGTCCTGCACTTTGATCACGGTAACCCCAAGCAATGCTCCAGGCTTGGGGAAAAGTGGCTTGAAAGCAGCGGGTGGAAAAGGATCTGGGAGTACTGGTGGATGACTGGGTGAACATGAGCCTGCAGTGTGGCCGGGAAGGCCAAGGGCATCCTGGCCTGTATCAAAAACAGTGTGTTCAGCAGTAGGGAAGTGATCATGCCCCTGTACTTGGCCTTGGTGAGGCCACAGCTTGAGCACTGTGTTCAGTTCTGGGCTCCACAGTATGAGACAATGAGGTCCTGGAGAAAAGTCCAGAGAAAGGCAACAAGGCTGGTAAGGGGTTTGGAGGGCACGTGGTATGAGTAGAGGCTGAGGGAACTGGGGGTTGTTTAGAAGAGAAGGCTCAGGGGAGATCTTACTGCTCTCTTACAACTACCTGAAGGAAGGTTATGGAAAGGCTGGTGTTGATCTCTTCTCCCAAGTAACTAGTGATAGGATGAGAGGAAGTGGGTTTAAGTTGTGCCAGGGGAGGTTTAGGTTGGATATTAGGAAAAATGTCTTTACTGACAAGTGATGAGGCATTGGAAGGGGCTGCCTAGGGAGGTGGTGGAGTTGCCATCTCTGGAGATGTCCAAGAAACATTCACCTGTGGGTGCTTCAGGATATAGTTTAGTGGTTGTGATAGTTGGATTACAGTTGGACTTGATGACCCTGAAGGTCTCTTCCAACCTTTACGATTCCATGATTCTGTGGTTTCCATTCAGCAGCACAAGATAAGGGGAAGGGAGATTTTGCCATTTTAAATGCTCGTTTCCAAGAACCCAAGAGACCCTTTTGTTGCCTGCCTGTGTAGGAGTGGGTGTCACAAAAGCCTCATGACCTCATCAGAGATTGTATATTTTTCTAGTTTATGTAAGAATATTTTTTTTCTTATCTGAACAGTGTTCTTAGTTGTGGTGGTTCTGCTTTACTAGGGCTTGGCTGGTTTCTCTGCAGTTTTGCTCTCATACAGACTCTACTTTCTGCATAGGTTTCCTTTCATTGTCTTGAACAGTCGCAATATATAATGGTTTATATTCTGGAAGAACATAATTTACAGAAATAAGTGGGTTTTGGTTTGGACCCTGATTTTGTTCTGCAGAATTTAATACCTTGTAGATTCAGATGTTATTAATTTTTTTTTTTTCCATAAACCTAGCACACTCTGGATGCTTTAAGAACATATGGAGAAATGCATTTATCCTAATTCCCACTGTTAAATCAGATCCAGTGAGTATAATAACCCTGTGGGTTGTATAACTGGACTTTCACCATGTTATGATGAAGTTACATGGACAAAGGCTCTTCCACCTTCAGTGCTATGATCAAGTTGTATTGATTTAACAATTCCAGCTCATGTTCTTATTCTGCAGCATTTGATGTGATAAATTCTGGTTGTTGTCGTTGCCTGGCTTTAAAAGAACATTATTTTGTTGTGAGCATAAGAGCTTCTAGAAAGAATTTGTCTGCTCACTGTAGGCATAAAGCTCTCCTCCTTATCTTTCCCTTATTTATCACATACACTTTTAAAGTGAGTAATGTGCTTGTTTCAGAGAAATCTGTTTTCTTCAAACTTGTAAGCCTTGCAGGAACTATTCAAATTATATTCATCTGATGGATGAAAAAGAGGAAGCTAAAGTCTTGTTAGATGTGAGCAACCAGAGAGTTTTAATCCATAGCTGTCCAAGACATATTTGGAAATGATGCATATACTTTTAGGAGGTGTATTTAATAGGTGTGTATCTGCTGTAGAGAGACACATGGAGGTTGGAAGCTGCTGTTTGTGGTTAAGAATGACCCCATTTGCCCCACTCTGCTAAATATTTTTCCATGGAGCATATTAATAGGCTGCTGAAGACAAATCAATGGGGTTTTCAAGTGTTTTAAGTGAAAATTGCCCTACCATATTCCCACCTCATCCAGTCACTCTTTTATAGGCCTTATTGCATGTTTACACAATCTCCAGTCCTGACTCTGAAAAACCAACACTGGCTTTTGCAAACTGCAACTGCAGGAGTTTTCCCTGCTTCAGCAATTAAGCAGGATGTAACAAATTTGTGTGAATCACCACCAAATAGCTACTTGTATATATTTATGTCTGTGCCAAACCAGTTTGAAGTTTTTTTGGGTTTTTTGAATTACTGAAGTTTGATGTTGACCTTTTCAAGTGAATCTATGTAGAAAACATATGTGAAATTTTAAAAACTGGGCTTCACGTTATTTTTGATCGCTTCAGTTGTCATCTCAGAGCTGAAAACAGGGAATGGAAATCCTGCAGGCTGTAGATAAACAGCCTTTCTGCTGCACTGTTCGGTCTTGGTTTGTCATTTCATAAAGGTCATGTTGAAATGAGCAATAAAATCCCAAGCAAAACAACCAAAAAAGCCAACCCAGACTAGCAGGGACTTCTTATTTCAGGATTAGTAAGTTCTCTGGGCTGCTGATTGTTTGGATATTCTTGCTTCCAGGTATATATCCTCTGTCCTTCAGTGCTAACAATAGTCTGTTGTGTAACTTGGTGCCCAGATACTCTGTTCATCAGTCTTCAGCTTTTTAACAGAAGGAAGGGTAATAAGAAGAGGTAATTTCTTTAATTGGGTTTAATGTCTGCAGTTGCAGGCTTTGCAGATGGAGAGGTGCAGGGGAAATGCCCAGCAAGTGGAAACCCAGTGGGCAGAAGATGTTGACAGATCTGGTTTGCTCTGATGCTCAGAGACCTGTCCCCTTCTGAAGGGGGGAAGGAAGGTGCTGGGGATCTGATCTGTTGGGTACCAGGCAGTTTCTCAAGATCATCCATCTCCTTTTATTCCTCTTCTCCCCCACTTCCCAAGGTCACTTTCATCTGCAGGATAGAGTGGGGATTTCCATTGTATTTCATTAGGAGTGTTCCTGAAGGGCAGCAAGAAAATAAGTGAGATGCTGCCAGAGCTTTGTTGCCTCTGTATTATTTTGCCTTGTCTCCATAATAATTAATGTTGACGTTGCTTGCTTGGAGGCTGCAGGGTTCCTGGCAGCTCTGCTTTCTTCCTTCCCAGGGGATCTGTAGCCGTGGGATATCTGCCCTCAGAGATGCAGACACTGGAATAGAAGTTGCAGGTACCTGCATATCTGCTGAGCAGAAAACAACTGTGTACCCCTTAATTAAATCCTTTGATAGGTTAGAAGCCCTTTTGCAGGAGGTTTTCTCTGTTGGCTTTGAAGCATTTCTGAGGAATTCTGTGCCACTGCCTTCTGAAGGCTGGGAGCTCTGGGTGCTGGGAGGCTGTGCACCTGCACCCGGCCCTCCTGGGTGTCCAGGGTCACGCTGGTGCAAATTTTGCTAAGCCCAGTGAATAACCAAAGCTCAGGAAAAAAACTGGCCAGTGAACCACAGAAAAAGCTTTGTTCGTGTGTTTGTCAATTAGAATGGTTTCAATTAGGAGAGCACTTTGCAGCAGCGTGTGTTTGATGGATTAGGGAAACATGAGTAACACAAAACCTGTCTTGCTGCTTTTGTCTCTCTGAAGGGAGGAAGGAGTGTGTGCTATTTGGGTCAGCAGCAGCTTGCTTCTGAGTAAGGAAATTCAAGTTTAAAAGCCCTTGCCTGGTTTTAAATAGGAAAAAAAAATAACCCAAGTAAATATACACATTTGCTACAAGAACTGAGTGTTTGAATTCAGAGTTAGGTGATATCTGCTGGTGTGCTTTTTTTCCACTTTCAATGCATTTCTGAAAATTTGAATTTTCAAGGGTGCTGTGGGAATTGATGCCTGGTTGAGCTCTTGTTATTGGGTGTTACTCTGCTCAAGGTCTGCTGTGATGGACTGTAAAGAAGTAATTTTTGTCGTGGGTTTGTTAGGTTTTACTGTTGGATTTTTTTATTTTTAATTGCCAGAGCACTGAATACAGAACAGATACTTTTCTAACACAGATACCAAGAAAGAACACGGGTAGTTGGCTGTATCTTGTAATGCTTTAACCTTGTCCCACATATTCAATCTACTTAAAAATTCAAATGTTCTTAGAAATCTGTGTATCTGTACAGTAAAGAGCTTGTTCTTTTTCTGAAGCTAATACCTCCACCAAAGGCCAGAAGGAAATTGGTGCTTTCCTACCTTGTTGGATGTAATTCATTGGTGTGTTAAACAAAAATTTTCCTTCACAGTAAATCAAAATATGCACACATCCATAACTACAGTACCAGGAGAATATCCCAATTCAGGAAGCAACCTGGTTTGTTACCCCTTCCACAGTTTAAGTCTTGTTAGCTGGATTGTTCCTCTTGGGTAGAAACCACAAGACAATTTAGTAGGAAAGCATTAAGTGTGATGTTTAGGCTGTACAGCATTTTCATGCCATGCAGGTGACACACTCTGCACTGCTGACCTGTTGCCTCCTTTACTACAATTCATAGTGAATTATTTTTTCCGCTTGACTGTTTTTTGAACTCTTCCTGTATGCAGAATTATCTTAGGTTTGGAAACTAACAGACTGGTTTTTAACTTTAAAGCTTATCTGGACTTGTTAAACTTTTATTTGAATTTATTCCAAGGAGTGCAGCATGTGTCGCAGACAGAATGACTAACAGACTCGTTACTGATCAACATCATCCCGAAAAACCCGCAGTTTCCTCCCTCCCTTTACCCAGTTTTTTAAAGGTAACACAATGTACTGAAAGCCTCATTCTCTTTTTGGTGGAGGAACCAGCCTAGACTGCCATGAAGGACAGTTTTAGCCAGTGATAGTCAAGTATCTCAGAGATGCCTGCCCTTGGAAAACTGAATTAGTGCTAAACAAATCTCTGAGGATACGATGCAGTGATCTAGTTAATGACATGGGATGGGGGAAGGCACATGTTTCAGGTTACTTCTCATTTTTGTTTTTAAAGTGTTAGAACCAGAGAGTGTTCCCTGTACAATGGAACGTGATAATATGCATGGGTATCTATTGTAGCATTACAATTACAATTTGGGGTTTTATGTGATTCAGCCTCACTCTCAGCTTGTCCATGTAGGACACACGTGTCCACAGAGGTCTCAGCTTGACCACCAGGTTTGTACAGAAGCAGTGTAGTTTTACAGGAAGAAGTTACCCCATTTTCAGGGTAACAGGACCCTGATACAATCCCTTATATTGTTGACATGTCCCTGCCATTCTTTGCTTCACTTGCCCTGGGAGACACAAGCTGAGGGGAACAAGAATGGCATGTGAATGTACCGTTGCTTTAACAAACCAAAGCGAAACTAGGAGGGTGAAAATACACACAACCCTCCCCCCCCCCATCTTTCCAAATGTGATACATGTGATAAAACTACAGGCTTGTGTCCAGGCAGAGTTTTCAAACACAAAGGGTTGAACAGCCTTGTGACAGTGTGAACTGTTCCTGAAGGTTAGTTTTCAAATGTGCAGTTAACATCGGCCTTTGAGAGATTATTCACTAGTGCACTATGGGCAGCCTGGTCTCTTTTATCTTGAAAAGGGCTGCTTTTAATGTTGGAAGTATGGAGCCAATTATTTCGGGGTTACATCGCAGTTGTTGGGTTGTTTTTTTTTATTCTGAGAGTCTTGTGCCATGTTTCTCCCATCCTTTTCTTTTAAGCAGTTCTGCCTTGTTCCAGATACTTGCAGTGCTGCTGTTGAAGATAAAAATATCTTTAAGGAGAAGTATTGCCTGGTGAAATAAGCAGTGCTGTAAAAGCTTGGCATTAATTTTAAAAAATAAGCCTTTGGTGGTAATGGGGAGGGGGTAGAAAGGATGATTGATGATGTGTGTGGGCAGATATGGTCAAACTGTGACAGCATCTTGAAAACTTCTTCCTTTGAATGTAGAGTGTGATGGTAACGTGTTTAACCAGTAGTGCCAACCACAGGGAAAATGCTTATAGGTATGTTCTTTCTTTCTAAAATTATTCTGTATTTAACAAACAAGTGGGATCTACCAAGCTATCTGCCTTGATGTGGAAGAATTAATATTTTTTGGTTTCACAGCTTGGGGTTGCTTTTTTATTTTACATCTTGTGCTTCAGAATCGATCAGACCTTGTACAAGGTTCAGACTGTGCCAATTGGAAATGGTTCCTTGAGAAATAGAAATCCTCAAGAATAACTGAAAATTTTGGATGCTGTTATTAACAGCAGCATTTTTCTTGTGTCACTGGTGTTAGTCTGAAAGCTGCCTTGCCAGTGGTCAAACCTTTAATAGCAAACATCCCTGCAGGGTTTCCAGTTTTCCAGAGGCTGAGGTGATGGGAACACTTCCACCACAGCCTTCCAGTGCCACAACCCCTGTGCTGGCTTAGCAAATGTTGAACATCAGTCACTGCTGCCTCCTCATCCTTTTTCCGTGGGCTTCTTAGCTGGAGCATTTGACAAATCCATGATTTGTAGACTTTCTGCTGAGGAAAAGCTGGCCAAGAAGAGGGGGGAGGTAAGGGAGCTGGGAGGAATAGCAGTTCTTAATGTGGCCTACTTTTGATGTTTCATTTAATAAGGAGCTTTGGACAGTCAATTAACTGGATAAATGGGTTATTTGTACTTTTGAACATGGATATTGGCAGGCTTTCTTTTGTAAAGATGGACTGTTCTGAAAAGTGTGGGATTTGCAAGGGGGATTTCTTTGCTCCCTTATCTCTGCACTTAAAACACACCCCACACTCATCACATCTGTGGCTAAATCCAGTGTAGTAAAGGGGTTTTTAACTGAGAAGATAGTGTTTGTGATCTTCTATGTGTCAGGGTTTCTTTTCCAGAGTTGTGTAATGTCTCAAATCCAAGATGCAAGATGTCTGCCTTAGAGGTGTCAGCTGGTTGGGTAATTGAACATATTTGTAACCAGAAAGGAGCTTGTGTCCCAAGTCCATGGCTTTTTGTTTCTTTGGATTTTCCTGAGCCTGCAGGATACAGGGATTGTAGGTGGTAGAACAGGATGTTGCCAACTCAAAAACTGGGCAAACAGGGAAGAGTTAAGCAGAACAGAAGGGCTGTTGCTGTTGAATAACTTGAGGTGGTGAATTGTTTGAAGCAGCAGATGCCTTTAAGAACTGAGATGTCACTACTGCATTTTCCTCCTAACTGATGGAGAACCACACATAAAGCTGAGAACATTTTTTGGTTACTGAATATTTCATCTGGAAAACACAGGGATTTTGCATTTAGAGAAGCTGCAAAGTATCAAACACAACCTTTTTCTAACATGTGGTCTTCTCTTGTTAGAGCAGGTCCAGAGGAGAGTCAGGAGAATGATTTGAGGGTTGGAAGTCTACTGAAAAATACTACCTGTCTACATAGTCCAGAAAATAATTTTTCTAATACCAGACCAATGAGTTTTCTATGACATATTGTTATGATCTTCTATTTTTGAGGTGCTGACAGGAAGAGCCTGTTACAACATGGCACTTAGGTAGGCAGGACCCCACCCCTTGATCTTCACTCCCTCTTTCCC
>NW_009954555.1:2558403-2604506 GCF_000747805.2 Chaetura pelagica
ATCTTCCCCCCCGCTTTCCCTAGACCCTGCCAGGAAGCACTGCAGGGTTCTGTGTGTCCTGGGTGCTCAGCCACTGCCCCTGGTAGGAAGTTCTAGCCTTTCTGGTTTTAGAGGGGGAAGAAAAAGTCTGAAGGGAGGCCAGAACGATAATTTGACAGACCAGAAGTTAGTGTTGTGAAGAGAAAACTGACTTCATCTTCTTCTTTTGTGGGCTTTCTCTTCTGTCTTGACTGGTCTCTCTCCCAAGTTCTGTGAAATAGGATAATATCTCAGCCACTAAAAATGAAAGTAATGTGGCAGACCAAGTTCAGGCTGGAAGCCCTAGCTGGGAGAACAGCCTTACTGCAAAGTAGGTGCTTCAAGGTGCAGGTGGAGTTTGCAGCTGCAGTTCTGTTTGCTGCTACCATCTTGATGGGAATTTTTTCTGCAGTAGTGTGTTCAAATTCTGTCTCTCATGCCTTTTCAGATTCACCATGGAAGTGCAGATGGATCTTCAAGTAAAGCTTCCTGTGTGGCACCACTCTAGTTAAGATGTGCACCCTCAGGGCTGGTTTGCTAGTGGCTTTGCCAGTCACCATTAGGAAGCAATTGAAGAAGGCAGAGGATTTCAGAAAAACAAAAGTTTAGGGAAAAAAAATGCAATAGGGAATTTTGGTGGCTAATGGGGATGGATATGTCTCATTTAAAGGGCAGGATGCTTCTGTGATAAGTTTTACTTGCAGATAGTGCAGCATATAGGTTGCCCTCTGGTGAAGGTAAGAAGATTTATATTCCAAGAATCTCAGAAACATAACCAGTTAATAATGGAGTATCTTTTTAAGAGGCACACAGGTATGAATGTACAGTAGTAGGCTTCACTTCTCTCAAAGGAGGCCAACAAGTATTGTTATAACCTCTTTTTTTCTTGTGTTGAAGTTCTTAATTAAAGTGGCTCTCTTGGTTTCTGACACCTTGGTTGCTGTGTTGAGCACAAGACTCTAATTAAAACAATCCCTCACGCTGCCTAGTGGTAGGCATCAGCATGCTCTGCCTGTTGGACATGGTAGTAGGGAATAAATGGTGTCAGGGGGAATAAATGATGGCCTAAGGAATATCAGATCAGTCAGTTGGTGTTTCCAAGGCATGTTGGCACAGTCTGACTGTAACAGTAAAGAATTTCTGAGCTCTTACTGATGCAGCTGGAGTGGGACTCTGCAGTGTGTGTAGACTCTGGGGAGGAGCAGGTCAGGGCAGTGGAGGGGTGGGATGGGTGAGGGTGCAGGACCAGGCTAAGTGTGGAGCAGCAGGAGCTGTCAAGCATCACTGGGAGGGACTGGTGACACAGGTTTTAATATCTCATGAAGCAGTACAAGGAAGCAGTCTTCATCTTAATATTCATAAGATTGCTGATTGGGAAAAAAATGACATTTTATTCCTGTTCATCAGAAACTGTCTTGTTCTCCACTTAACTTGTAGAACTCAGGAAGGCAGGTAAAGGCAAACAAGCCAGACACCTATGAAGAGGGAAAAGAACCTGACCTTGTTTACAGGAGCGAGTGGAGCTTTTCTCAGGTAGTGAAGTGAAACAGAGAAGGGTTTCAGGGGAGCAGAAAGGCAGCTCTAGAATAAGCTTGTCAGACTGCTCTGAGATGCCCAGTCAGTGGCAGACTGGCAGTATAGCAGGGCAGTGCCCTTGCTTGACAGCTTTCCTGGGATCTGCACTTCTTTTTCCTCTGGCATAAGAATGCAGAGCCAGAACAAGCCTGGGGGATTGCTGAAGCTCAAGTTCTGTTGTTACAGGCAACCGTCTCTCAAATCCCTTTCATGAGTGGATCAAACTTTATATTAAAGCTCATAAGGTCTATAGCCATTTGTGCTTTTGCCAATACTGCCCTTTTGCTTTAATGGCTCTTCTCTCCCCGTGGTGGATAACTGCATGTGGAGCCACAATTCTGTGTAACAGGTATTGTGCAGAGCCAGAGAGATGAAGATGCTTTTTTGGATCATGCAGCTGCTTCATGTCATCCAGTGGGTCAGAATCTGAAATTTGCCCAACTTGTGAGACATGGCTATTAAAAGATTAGCTTGTCTACTGAGGAGGAATCAAATCTCATGGCTTTACTCCCATCTCTGAGTTGCTGTTTGGATTGATGAAAAATAGTATTGCCTTAATTTCCCTGTTCCATCCTGCTTCTTTTCTCTTCCTGCTTTATGGCTCTTAAATCAGAGGTTAGCAACCCTGTAGTGGACATGACAGAAAGGTAAAAATGAGCCCACTGCTTCAGTGCAGTTGACAGTACAAAGTGAAATATATGACATTTTAAGTTAGCACCCTCTGTAAAAAGAGCTGTGGCAGCTCTGTCACCTGTCCTGACTCCCTGCTGTGGATTTGGGCGCTGGGCAGGGAGGGCAGGAGGGATGGAAGCAGCCCCATTGCATCTCTGAGCTCACCCTAAGGTTATTTGCAAGACTTCAGGAGTCAGAGGCCTAAACCAGGCCCCAAATTGTTGGCACCTTTTTATTTCTTAACCCTAATTGTCAAGTGGGGGTCAGATTCACTTCCCAAGGGAGCAGCCAGGATTAATGCTTGCAGGAGACTCCAGGGGTGGAACAGAACTGTGAAGAATTAGCAATTTCTTTCACTTTTGAGCTCACTGTGTAGGTATTATAGTAAGCTACAATGAACTGGTCTTTCTAACACTGCTTTACAACACTTACCATTGTCTTTTAGCTCAGTTTTGCTTGCTAAGGATTTTTTTCCTGACAGAAAGAATTTGAGGCTGGAGGGAAGCAACAAAAACGGAGGGATAAGCAGCTTACGTGGCAGTTTTTCATGGTTTGGGGGGGTTGCTTCATGTCCTACTTCAATATTCCTCTTTTCATACATGGCTCTGATAAACAGGAAGACACTTTAAGTGCCCCTCAACCCTCCACACTTAATCTAGAAAATCTACTGGTTTAGAGAAATATTCTTGGAGAGCAGTAAAAGGAAAACAGCTGCTCAGGGGGCAGATCTGAGAGGAGCAAAGTCTGTTTAAAATCAAGGCTTAACAAGGGATGCCTGACTGAGAGTTTGTTTGCAAGTTTGTAGCTTTGCCCCTAACTCGGACTGGATGGTGGGGGCAGGAGGATCCTGTCCTCCTTAAGCCCCTGTTTGTGTGGTGTGTGAATACACATAAACTTGGTGGTTTGTATGAGTTTATTTGCTGTTTTACAGGTGTAAAATGGATGGCTTTCTTCCTCTTTGGCTTGTTCTGGTGTTGGACATCCTGTGGTAGAGGATTCTTTATTAAGAGGTGAAATTGGAGCTGTCATCAGCATGGAATTGGGGGCATTCATAGTTTTAATCATGAAATAGTCAGTTGGGAGGACTTGGAGGATTTCTGCAATCAGAAAGGGATGGGAAGTTTTTCTGTTTCCAGGTGATTGCATCTTGACTCCCCTCATTAGCAGCAAGGATTCTGTTGTGAGGTTTGCTGCCTCCTGTGTCATTTTCAGTGTTTTCTGAACGCTGGTGTTTTTTAACATGACTTAATAACTAACAGTGGAAACTCAACAGCTCCCCTATAGGTCCTGAGCCTGCAAAGGGAGGAAGCTGTCAGGGAGGATAATGCTTACATTGGACAAGCCAGGCTTGGTCTGATTCATCACAGATGTTTATGGAAAACCTAAAACATCTGTTCCTCTGGACTGTGGAATGCAGGTCAGCCTGCAGACACAGCAGCCTGAAACCCTGCTGCTGGTGGCAAAGGTTTCATTGCTGGGGATTGTTTCAGAGCTAAGTGGACTTTAATTCTTATTTCTGTATTTCAATAAAAGCAGTTACAGAATGAGACATTTGAGAAGCAAATGGCTGATTCCCACCCTACCTTTCAGCTCTTCTTGCCCTATGAAAACAGGAAAATCTGGTGAAACTTTCAGAACTTCCCTGTACTTATTTATTTGGGGTTTTTTTGTTTCCTTGTTCTTGTGGTATCTTCTCAGTGACCACTGCCTGCCCAAAAAGAAATGGGGCTAGGATTGGAGAGCACAGTGCAGACAATCTGTGTTCTTAACCTCAAGGCAAAAAAAAAAACACCTCTCCAAAGGAATAAGGGTGAAAAAAACCACACCTACCTGACATAATGGGAATGAACTGCCTCTGAGAATGACATCAGATTCCAAGAATAGAATATAGCAAGAATCAGATTTGTTTTGAAACCTGGTAATATAATATATTCTACCTTAACCCAGGGAAGACATGAGAGAGTTTCCTACAAGGCAACTAACAAGTACTAGCTATAATGAACAGGAAGACAGTCCTTGGTGGGCCATGAAATGTTGTCAGATTTACACATTTGACTATTACAGAGAAGCTGCAGTGACTTGGGGGTAGGAACTTTTTGCCAGATCCTGCAAGGTGCCCCAGAAGTGGTGAATAATGCAGTCTGTTCAGCATGAAACACTTGCCTGCTCATGGCCTGGTGGGTGACTTATAAACTGGAGCTGGGAGGGTAGCTAGAAACTTCTTTTAAATCTTAAGAGACTCTTAAGGTTTAACCTGTCTTCTCAGGTGGGTTGAGCCAGGAACTTGCAGTGCAAGATGTCAGCACTTAACCATTTGAAATAATCTTTTCAGATCAGCAAAATGTCATCCATCTTACCGTGGGGTGAATTTCCAGCTGAGCTGCAGGGGAATTTGCTGAGCTGTGTCTGTTCTAGCTAATGAGTGTGAGTGGGTTCTTTTATTGCCCCTCCCCAATATTCTAGTGAGAGAAAACCTTTCTGATTCTGATGAGCTCAAAGGCAGTATTTTCTGTCATCCCTTCAGTCAGTCCAGTGAGCCTGAGGCATCCAGTGCTGCAGTAATGCAGGGTGTTGATTATAAGTGACAATTAACTGGAATTGCATTATTTTAAATACCAACTTGGATTATTGCTGTGAAGTAGCCATCTAACAGAGCAGATAAAGCTAACAATTAGAAGATGGAAAACGTTTTGACAAGTATGGTTTGAATCTATTTGTAAAATTCTCATAATGGAATAATAAAAAATTGTTTAAAAGCAGTAAAGCTTCTTTAATAATTACAAGCCTAATTTCACTTGTGCAGAATTGGAAAACAAATGAGGATGTGTGTACCTTGCTGAGCTGCAGGAGGATTGATTTCCCTGCTGAAAAAAAGGCAAAATTACATTTTTAATACGTTGTTTAAATGAAAATGATGAAAGTAGAAAATGCTGCTGTCCTTGTGTGGGCACTTTCTGCACACACATGCACATACACAAATTAGCCTTTCCTTTAAATTAATTGAAGTTGACATGCAAACCACAACAGAAAGTGCTCTAGTTGGAGATGAAATTGCCAAAGCCTGTCAATATGTTTTTTTTGCTTGGTTTGAGCAGCTGATTGTACTTGATATAATTTTCAAGCCCTTTATAGAATCCATACAATAGAGGAGCTGCTGTGGTTGAAGGAACCTTTTTCATTTTCTGGCAGCCATTACACGCTGCCAGTACAAAAACATCTTTTCCTTAACAGTCCTTTTCCAGGCTCAAAAATGGATTTCCCCCCCCAGCCACTGCCATTCCATTATCACCTCAGGAAATGCATAGATATAACTGATGATCCCTTTAAAACATCCTGCAGTGTTCCACTCCTCCCATCTTTCATTTTTCTTCTCGCTTCAGTCATTATATGTAACATTGCTGATGTATATTTTATAGGGTGACCCTGATGCTGTCGCTTTGAGGATGTGCAGAGATAATAAGATTGTGCATGTAATGAAAGGCAGATAAATAGAAGAATGTTTACGGGATGGAGAGTGATGGTTTTAACTGCTTTATGGCTTGCTTCTCTCTCATATACACACCCACATAAACCACCACCGAAACCTTTGCTTTAAAATAGTGAAAATGTGATGTATTATAGGCATGGAGAAAGGGATGAGTGTGATGTAGCCAATAGCAGTGAAATGGTTTTCTTGTCCCACACCTGAACTCTAGCAATATGCAACTGAGAAACTTAATTATTGAGCTAGTACAAAAAGAAAGTGCAGTTAAAGGGGTGATGTTTCAGTGCTTCGGACCTTCATTGAGAAAATCCTATTTCTTAGATTGTGCTGCTAAATTTTCAATGTAAATGGAATTGATGGAAAAACATACAGGAAGGAGAAAAGACCTCATCCCATGCAGGCTACAGTGAGCCCTGCTCGGGAAGCTTTTCTGGATACTTTGTGTTCAATTTATCTGGGTATTTATCCCATGCTCCTTCTTGTCCTGATGTGTGAGCTTCAGTATTGAGAACTTCTAGTTAAGAAGAGGCTGGCAGTGAAAGATGTTGCATGGAACAGCTGCAAGCCCCAGGACTTTGATGTGGGTTGTAAAATGGAATGAAAGGATTGCTGGCTCCAGAAAACAGGAACTTCTTCCATCTTTGCAGAACCATTTCATCTCTGTTCTTCAGAACTACACTGTGCTTAATTCACCTGGGCCATGTGCATTTTGTTAGGGATAGTGCTTTGGGCACCAGGATGTAAGTGGTAAGGGAAAAAAGCTGAATATTTGCATTTGCCAGGGAGAAGAAATGGGTTGGAAGGAGCCTGCAGGATGGGCCAGCCTGTGCCTCAGTGGGGAGAGAGATGCCCAAGCTCCACAGGGGATAAATTACCTTCTGCAGGCTCTGTCTGCATGGAGCAGTTAGTGCTCTGTGTTGGGGGAAACATCCCAGCAGTGCTGAGAAACTGGGCTCTGCTGGGCTGGGAGACCCCCCTGTGGTGCAGACTGAGCAGAGACTGGTCGAGGTGTGTGGGGAGATGAGGATGGGGAAAAGAAAATGTTAAATATTTGAGTTAAAAGTGGCCAAGCAAATCAGGATTTCTAACCTCGGAAATTTGGTAATATAAGTTGGCATGGGGAGCTGTGCAGAAAATAAATCCTTGACAAACGTGTATAAAGTAAGCAGGTTCTTAACTCCTTCACTGTTTTGATAACCTCTTAATTGCTGAAGTGCTGGAGAGTCCTGTGGGGTGTACCTGGTGGTTACACAGTCCCAGAGAACTATCAGTGACACTATTAAAGATAGGCTCTAATAATTAATAATGGATGCAGCCAACAGCCTGTGAGTTCCTATGGGGATTAGGAACTCTGTTGATTAACAAAGAGGAGTCTCCTGAGGAAGAAGCCTTAATTACAAAAGCTTTTCTTTTCATTCTGACAGGATGTACAGCTGGAGAGAGGGTCAGCAGCTTTTAACTGGGGCTGAGGCTTAAAATGATGCCCTAGCTAGTGATGTGTTTGTTTCTGCAGGACTGTTAAACCTGGTGCTTAAATCCCTAAAAATGAAAAATAAAAAAGGATTGTTTGGGTGGAACAGAAAGCAAGAGTATGTTCCATGATACCCTAATTATCTTCCTACCAGTCTATGCAACCTTAATTACAAACACTGGAAAATGTTAGAAAATGACCTACATTAAATTTGAGAGTTAGATGTGGTACAGAAACATGTTATTGGTGGGTTTTTTTCAGGCTGTGGACATGCTTAGATTTCTCTGGGGTTTGCTGAAACCATAAAATCAAGTGGTAGGAGTAAAACAAGAATGTCCAATTGAAAGAAAGAAAAAAAAAAAAAGACGGCTTGTACTGAGGACAAAAGGAAAGCTGAGCTGTTGAGGAAAAGCCTTGGTGCTGTGCCTAGTAAGGATGGACGAGCCTGTTCTGTAGGCCTGGGTTTGAATTCTGAAAGAATTTTAGAGCCTGTCACTGGTGGAGCTGTTCACATAGTTTGAGGTTAATCACTACAGCTGTACTTCTCACACAGGATTGATCTTGGCCAATTTATAAATCTTCTGTCTCTTTGTTTCTATACCCTATAAAACTTTAAAAGGATGTGCTGAGCCTGGAGTTGTAAATACTTCATTGACTTTGTCATCAAAAGGAAGATGCTCTACAATGGTTGAGGGTTACTGTGTTGCTGCAGATAAATGTTTGGTTCAAATGAGAGGTTATTTACAACGTGTGGTGTCTATTTGTTTCCTATTTTCTCCCCACTTTGCAGTCCCTGTTCACTGCCTCTTTTCTAATAGTGATTCCATGACTGTCTCTTGCCACTTGCAGTTCCCATCCATAATTTTCTTCTAAGAATTGAGTTCAGTTTGCCCTCAGTCATTATGTTTTTTTGTTGTGTGGTTGTGTTTTTTTTTAATTACCTGTGAATGAGGGCAAAGATACTCTCTTGGGAGAGTTACAGAAGTGATCTGTGTGTTTAGGTAATAAGAAAAATGGAATTGTTTTTGTCTCTTGGCTACTTTAGAGACTTTGGAGTGAAATCTTCAGGTTTCAAAATTGTTGCAGCACTATCAGGGGTGACCCTGTTCCCTTATGACCTGTTGTATCACAGGCCTGTGTCAGCTGTTGAAACAAAAGCATAATTTGTAGGAGATAAAGGCTTGCTCTTCCTCTAGTCCCTGCTTATTTAGCAGAGACGATTATAAAGCTCTATCTTATTGCAGCCTTTTTCAACAACAAAATTAAACCCAGGAAATACAGCTGGAGTCTCGACTGGATTCCTAAGAAATTCTGTGACTGTTCCTGTATTGGGGGATGAACTGACAGCATAGCAACCCAAAGAGTTAGCCTGGGTTTCTTCTATACCCACTTAGACCTCCTTTTATCTTCTATCCTCTCTTGATTCCCATTTGGCCATCCTGTTTTGCAAAGAGTTTCAAATAAAAAATGAAACCTTGTTTGCTGAACAAGGAAACAGACTATTGGGACAGCCACTCTTCTGCCAAAATTGTAGGTAGAGTTTCTAGCAGAGACCAGGGAGAGAAGGCTGTGTTGCCATCTAAAAGATAATAAATGGCTAGAGGAACTGCTGGATAAAACACCTATACCTTGAAAATATGCTGGAGAACTGAGACCTGCAGGATACTCCCCAGAGAGGATCCCACGATTTTTAATGTTGTGGGTTTGTTTGTAGTGTTAGTAAAATACTGCTTCGTTTTTAAAAGCCTCTCTTAAAATTTCAGTAATGTTTCAGATTATGCAGTGTTCCTGTGCACCCAAGGTGGACATTAATCAGTGCTTCTAAGCAAGCTGCTGAGACTTATTGCTTGATTAGAACATGTGTAAACCTATTTGTCAGAGCTGGCAGAGGCGTGAAGACCGAGCTGGAAATGGTAAAACTGGGTGAGGCTCCTGTGAGCTGCATGTAACTGGTTTTTATTTTCCCTGCTGCCTGTTTTCAGTGCTTTAAACTTGTTTAGCCCAAGATAAGAGTTTCAGATTTTCTTCCTGGATATCAGTTGATGACAAGAGCCCTGCAATGCTCTTCCCTCATTGTCCTGTTTATCCCCTGATGTGCTGGGCAGAGCTGTTCAGGTCAGAGGATTTATGCTGGCCTGTCTGCAGACATTTCTGCTTCTTGTATTATGGTGGAGCGACCAATACCTTCAATTTAGTCTCCCAGACTTGCAGTTTCTGGCATTATGGCCTTAAACTGGATTCAGATTGGATATAAGGAAAACATTCTTTACCATGAGGGTGGTGAAGCACTGACACAGGTTGCTCAGAGAGGTGGTGGAGGCCCCGTCCCTGGAAACGTTCAAGGTCAAGCTTAACCAGGCTCTGAGCAACCTGGTCAAGTTAAAAAGGTCCCTGTGCACTGCACAGGGAGGGCTGGACTAGATGATTTTTAAAGGTCCCTTCCAATCCCACACATTCTGTGATTCTGTGAATATTCTGGCTGGTTCTGTGGAGTTCCAGGAAGCACTGTGGAGATGACAGGCAGGAATACACTGGTCTGTGCCAAATGTATGAACTATAAAGCTCCCCCTGTACAACACTGTGCAGGTAGAGTCCATTTTCTTGAGATGCCCCTTGGCATTGCAGGCATTTGAGCAGATGTTGTAACCAAGGCTGTTAAAGCCAGGGGATTCAGAGGAGGAGGGAGGCACAGGAGACAGTGGTTTTACCACAGGACTTCAGTAATAGGGAGCATTAGCTAAATTGAGTTGACTTAATAAAATCTTGAGGCATTCCAGAAAGATTGTGAATTCATTAAGACCCCAGCTGGACAATCTGTTCCCCTCTGGTCTGCCACGACTGGTTTATAGCTACTGAAGAGAGTTGTCATTTACCTTTTCTGTGTAATTACTGTAAAGCTGTTCCCCTCCTCCACATTTATTTTTTTTTTTGTTCCCTGGCAGAGCTGGGCTCTGGGGAAATTAAACAGCAATTATTATGTGTGCTCACTCTGTTATACCATAACAGATACTTGAAGGTAAGCTGATGTGTTTGTGTGATTGGCTTCCACGGGAGCAGCCTTTGCTGCAGCAGGGCTGTCAAAGCTTCTCAAATCCAGAACTGCATCCACGGAGTTAATCCTGTGTTTACCCAAGGCAAGACTAAACACAAACATGGGGCACAGCTTGTATTGTGTACTTTACATTTGAAAACTACTGATAAGAAGTGAGAAACCAGGGCATGCAGCACTTAACTGGTGCTGGGTTGGCTTGTTAGTGAAAGCCTGTCCTGGTGATGTGGTTTGGAGAGCTTGATGGAGCTGCAAAAAAATATGGGTGGGATAGATGGTTGAAAAGGGTGAGAGAGGTAAGAGGAGGGTGCCACGTGCCAAGGAATTCATCTCCTAATAAATGCAGGTGGCCTGTGCTGTGCAAGCTGGAGTGTGCTGGGCTGGGGAGGATCTGGGCTGTTGGGCACAGCTCAGCCTCCGGAGCTGAATTGCAGAGAAATGGTTGTAAATTCCAGCGGGAGTGGATCCAAACCATTTTCTTTCTCTTTAAAAATAATCCCTAGAACAGAGCTAAGAGGAGATGAAGCCACAATATGGGGTGAAATGGCCTTAGCAGGAGAAGGCAAAAGATTTGAGCAGTCGTGAGCTCTGGATGTATTTCAAAATTGATGAAAGGTGAACCGTGGTTTTTAGTGAAGAGCACAGCCCCTGTTCCTTGTGGAACTTCAGTAATGGGAAAGTAGGTGTCCTTAAGAAAAGGTGGCATTAAAAGCTTTAACAGTGCTTCTCATTTTGCTCTATATGTATTTGATAAATTGCTTGGGACAGTTAATCAGATGTTAACATAGAAAAATGGAGTTGGGTTTGCAGAAGAGAGCTGGGGTGTATGGAGTGTGGGGGAGGCTGTTACTGGGAACAAGTAAGATTGGGAGAGAAGTTAATTTACTCCCCACACTGATGGAAAAAGCTGTTCCTTACTGGAATTGATCTGGTGCAGGGAAGAGAATAGGCTGCTGGGAAACGCTTGGATGGTGCATGTGGCAAAAGAAGGACAGGAACGAGTCTCCTCCTGACTTCAGAGAGCCTGTGCTCCTCAGGCCACTGACCTGGATCAGAGGGGGATGAACAGGGTCAGAGTTTCGGGCAGCAGGTTCAGCCCTCCCTGGAGTTCACTTGCAAGCCTTGAGTTTCTCTTTCCCCCATCAGCGAGAGACCTCATCACAGGCAGAAATTGTTTCAGTGGTTTCACCCCTGCCTTAAATTCTCTCTGAGGTTTGGCAATGGGGGAAATGTCACTCTTGAGTTGCACAAGTACGATGATGGAAGGAAGGAGGGTTCCGTCCGCTTTAACTTGTGTGACTTTTGTGTGTGTGTCACTAGCTATACCCGGTTCCTGGCACAAAAAAACTTCCAAGGAGACATCCAGTACATTTGCATGTTGTTAGGTTAGAGCTATTCCCCTGGGCTCAGACCTGCTACCCAGAAAATGGGATCCAGAGCAGCTGCTCCCAGCCCTGCCCCAGTGAGCAGGCAGCAGAGCTCAGCGCGTCCCGCTCCTGGCAGGCACAGCGCAGGGATGTGGGATGTGTTTGTGGTGAGGGGAGATCGCCAGGAACAAAGTGATCATTACAGGCCATTCATGTCAGCAGCGTTTATGCTTTTCTGTTTGCTTGCAAGCAAAAACAGCAGCTAATTTGCAAGGCTGCCTTTTGTAAAGGGGCCTTTTGATCAATGCTTGCCGGTGTTAATGTTTCAGGAGGCTATTGATTTCTCCAACAGCTTTTGTTCCCTGAATTTATGTGCAGGGTTTCAGCAGGCACACTATGCATGTTGGATTAAAGTTAATTTGGTTTCACTTGCAGTGAAGCTGGAAGCTGTTTTTACTCCCTGTTAGTGGAACCAAAGCTGTCCTGACTGCTCCTTTGTGCCCAACCTCTGCCACCCGTGCAGTCACCAGTGTGATGCTCCTGATCCTTCCAGGCTCCCTCCACTCCAGCATTTAATCCTTTAGGTAGACAATATAATATTGGATAGCCAGGCAGCTAATAAGATCTGGCATGGAATTATTTTCAGTGTAGTACATCTCTAACCTGTGTGTATCCATAGAACATTAACACTCTCTGCCTGTGCTTCCTCTCTTGACTTCTCCCTCTTTGTCAGAAAGTTGAGTCATTTACTGAGTCATGGAGCTGTGCAGCCTGATCATCAATTCAAAGTAGGGAACATTTTTTAGTCTTTTAATTTATCAAGATTTCACAGATGGGGTAAAACTCGTTTTTGAATAAACTTCTATTTCATCTTTATGTGCATGCAGTTGTGGTAGCAGTTTTGGGAGAGTCTCAGGGGGAAGAAATTATTATCATGCAGTGTTTTTTTAAAAATCAACACCATTTCTTTTTTTAAAGTTTGGTTTATGACGTGGTGCATGTAGAAGTTGTTAAGCTTCCCTCGGGACCTGATAGGACTGTGATGTGTAAACAGAGCTCAAATAGGTTCTCATTTCCTATTTTATGATGAGAGGAAAACAGATTGGTTTGCACTCTTCTGTTGCCATATGTCAGAGTACACATTAATTCACTGACATAAAGACAGGGGATTTACTGACTTAGTCCTTAGTGCTGACACCTCAGATTTGATATAAATGCATTTCTAGGTAAAATGTGGCTGGTTTCATTTGCCAGAGTTCCTACCTGTGAAAAGCATTGCATAAGCTTTTCTGCAGAGCTTTGTCTGCCTCCTGGCACAGGTCAGAGCCTCAGTTTGACAAACAGTTGTGCCAGATGGACTTTGTGCCCGCTTAATGGATTCAAAGAAAAATGGTATTTCTAAAGCAAACAGGTACAGTTGAACACACAGCAGCAGGGCAGGGTGCGGAGTGTCAGAACTCCATGTTCCTCCCAGATCTGCCATGGTTTGAATGCTCATTGCCAGCCTGCACCAATTTTAGTTTTAAAACTCTCTTGAGGAAAGAGTAATTTATTTATTTTTTTAATGTAGTGGGCTTTTTGTCCTTCTGAATCAACAATTCTGTAGGTAAGGATTAATTTTTCCCACTTACTCCTGTCTCTTCCTCACCAACAGTTAGTCTGAATACAGTTTGGTGTGAATATTGTTGGTGTCTGTGGAGATCAGTAGCATCTATACCAGGCCCCAGCAGTGCAGATTAAAAATGCATCTATTCTATTGCCAGAAATCCAAGTTGTGGTTGTGGTTTCTATTTTTTTTTTTCCCCCTGATGTTTCTATTTTTAAATTAGGCATTGGTAAAATTCTTAACTGTCTTAAATGTCAGCAGTTAATGTCTAGAACAACATCCTCCTTTTGTCTTCCAAGTGTTTTGGTGGTACAGATGTTAGTTCTGGCTGTAATTGCTTTTTTGAGGCCCTTGGGAGAGTTTGGATTAAGGGTGTGTCTTTATTAGAGTTAAGGCAGTGATCTGCCCTGAGAATAGGCTGCAGGATTTCCCCACGGAGAGAGCAAGGCTGAGAGGTTATTTGATCACATAAAATGCAGTTCAAAGCAGCCCTTTTTGTGGGCAATTCAGGTATGTTTGTTCTGATGTTGATTTTTCAAGGGGCTGGTTAGAACTTTGCCGTTTTTCTCTTGCAACTTGAAAGCAACAACACCTTCTACCTCAGAGGCAGACAAGTTGCCAGGAAATGATGAGGTTTCAAAGTAAGAGAGAAGAGATTAAAACCACATGCTGTTCTCCTGCTCGGCATTGCATCCCCCTCTTTGAATGGCAGCTGCTCCCCTTTTTGAATGTGCGCCAGGTTCATTATGCTGCAAAATTATCACTTGTTTCTCTAGGTGTGCTCTTTTTACTGCTTAATTAATTTAGATGCGGGCATATCTATTCAAATTAAAACACAATTTACTGTAGTTGGGTTGAGTTATGGCTATAGACTTCTTGTCAAACACAGTTTTTTACTTCCAGCTTCTTCAACAGGAATGTTTAAAAATAGCTGTGCTTAGAGCGTGGGTTGACAAAATGGCAGTATCTCTTATTCTTGCTGTAAACACCAGAGTATTCTTAGCAGTTATTTGTTCTGACAGCTCCCTGAAAGGTGGTACCTCTCTGGAAGTGGTGCCTTCTGAGCTGTGCAGAGGTGTCCACAGGGTGCTTGCCAGCAAGGCAAAGGCAAGGGCACCCTCTTCCCAACTGCTGGGACCAGCAGCATTCAGGTGGAAAGCTGGATGTGTACTGCCCAGCCTCTTCTTGTGGAGGAGAAGTGAGAAGGAATTTATTTACTTCTGTTCCTTTGCTGCAAAAGTGAACAAAAAAATAATGAGGTGGGGATTTTTTTTTGTGTGTCTCATGTAAAATAATCCTTTTGCCTGCCTGAAATACATCAGGAAGCTTCTTACAAAAATCCATGCACACACAGAGAGCAGGAGGGAGGAGAAAAAGCTGACAAGTCAGATTTGCACGCCCCTCTAACATACTCCTTCTGTGTTTGCAGGGAGAACTAATCACCTTCTATTACTATTGGAAGAAAACCCCTGAAGCAGCAAGTTCTCGAGCCCACCGCAGGCACCGCAGACAGGCTGTGTTTCGGAGGATTAAAACTCGAACTGCTTCCACTCCAGTCAACACTCCTTCCAGACCCCCCTCCAGTGAATTCTGTAAGTGGAAGTTAAAAGCAATGCGTTTATCTTTGTTTAGATGCCAGGGAGCAACAAGAATGTAATGGTGCTGTACCTTCGAGTGAATGAAGCAAGGAGATGGACTTGAGACCGGTGCCCTCTCCTGTTCCCTGCCATTGTACTGGGATGTGGGAGGCAGCTCTCATCACCAAGTGCTTTGTGCAGTTCTTGAGCATAAAAGCATCCTGTAAAGAGGGAAACATAGCTCTGGTACTACATTTCCCTACTCTTTTCTTGGTTTTGTTTTGTATTTTTTCCAGGCTTGTGACACTAATGGGAATTAGGACATGCAAAGGGAAGGAAGCCCTTGGTCCCTTTGGAATGACACCCTTTTGATCCTTACTGGGTGACCCACACCTTCTGCTGGATCCCAGACTGGGTGCTGCAGCCAGCACTGCTGGGTCTTAATGCATCTTGGAAGAATATTGGCCCTGACTGAAGCAGAAGTGTCTAAACAAAGAATAGTCACCCAAACCACTGAAATGTACTGCATTGCAAAGGATTATGATTAGTAGCATCCATATGGATGGATTACATTTTATCCTTATGTAAAGGCTTTTTAAGTCATTCTGTGAACTAAACCCAGCACAACTCACGTGCCTTCCAAAGAAAAGGGAGGGTGTGAAAGCCTGAAATTGTCAGACTCTTATTAATATGGGGCAGAAAGGGCATGTGGTGAGCAGGCAGGATGAAGATTTCTGAAGGTGGTGTTAGTGAGGTAGTAAGAAAGAGCTGTTAGCTTCTCCTGGCTGAAATGGATTTACTGCTAATTTCGGTGTGCACAAGAATTGAGGTTCTTGACTCTACAGCTTGATCCAAGATACTCAGCACTTCAGAGCACGTGGCTGGAAGGACCCATCCATATGGATCTGGCTACAGGATGAGAATAAAATATCAATTTAGAAGAAGAGAGCAAGTTCCAGCCTGGTGTCAATTTTGCTTTCAGGGTTTAAACACCTGCAAGAATTAATGTAGAAATTATGGTAGTGCTGGCAGCTGCTGGTATTAAATGGGACCCTGTGTTAATTTGACAAGTAATAAGTTGATGACAAACACTGATGGCAAGTACTGTAGAATTCCTGCCTCTCTAACCTGCTTGAATTACAAAATATCTTCTTGGAACCTTGAGAAAAGCAGCATTCTTGCATCAAGGACTTGCCTTCTAATTAAAGATGTGAACAAAAGAAGCCACAGGGCTTTCTGCTTGTGACAAATTATAGACCTGTTTCATTGTGAATTTATAGTGGTGGTGCAAGAGAAGTGCAGTGCTCTCAAAAAGAAGGGATTTACTCCTAAGTTGTTTCAGAAGATGAAGTAAGATACAGTTTTTTGTGAGGTCTGCAGATGTTCAGTGGTTTAGATGTTGCTTTTTAGCTCGCAGTCTTGTAATGGGCTGCTCCAAAGAGAACTCCGAAGAGAATTCTCCCCTTTTTGAAAACTATGACATTCTTGAAATGAGAGTTTGCCACAGGTTAAAACTCTGAAGGAGGTTGTGGTAAGGATTGGGAAGCTGGTAATGTTCTTGTAGTACCTCTCATAGAAAACAATCACCATGTGTTTTTCAGATACAATGTATGTAAATCTTGTCTTTCTACCCACAAAGTGGATCTAGATCTTGGGGTAAATGTAGCCACCGTCTAAAGAAAATAACAGTAGCCCCCATCTGGTTTAGAAGATTAAATCTAGAAACAAAATAAACACCAAAAATGCCAGCACAGTATCTGTGCATGGAATCTATTAATAAAGTAAGATTTAGATACAGAATATTTTATTTTAAATTTGACCAAGTTCTAGAGATAAACCTCCTTACTTCTTGGAAATTGTGCTTTTGGAACACAGCCTCTCTAACTAAGCATGAACAGGATTTGAATGACAACTTAAGAGTTCTGTGAATTGTATCACTTGGAGCATTCCTGGAATCCAACTTCAGTCTGCAGACTGATGAGATCTGGCCTTGCTAAGTTTGCAAAATGGAAATACTGGCCATCCAAGGCAAGGTGGTTGTAGGAAGTCATCATATTTATGCAAGAATAATTATTATTAATAGTTATTTTAGCCAAGTAGGAGGAAGCAAAAAATCCTGCCGAGTTTCTTTTCCATTTTTCTCTTCTTCCCTTTTTCTTTCCATATGCAGTGGACTTGAGCTCAGCCAGTGAAGATGACTTTGACAGCGAGGACAGTGAACAGGAGCTGAAGGGCTACGCCTGTCGCCACTGCTTCACAACCAGTAGGCACCTGAGTCACTGCTGAGTTTCTCTCCTTTCTGCCACTGCCTATTTCATGTGGCTTCACTCAAGCAGGAGCAGTTTGTGTGCATGTCCAGCTGTGCAAAAAGATGCGGGGCTGAATCAGCTAAAATATGCAGCATTCCTGGCAGAGCTGGTCGTGCTCTGTCATTGCAGATCAATATTGCAGGGACAAAGGAGACTCCTGGGAGGGGGACATTATACAGGAGAAAGTCTGCAGAATCTGTGATCTATATAGTCAATTTGTGGGCAAATCAATATTGGACTGTGACTGTCAGACACAAAACTTAATGCTGCACCAAATGTCTTCTGTAGCAGGCCCATTCCTGGAGGCTGTCTGATACTCAGGCACATGCAGGGCATGGAAGGGGAAGGAAACAGGAAGGTCATAGCTCACTTCACTTAAAGAAACCACAGCTTTGGAGAATAAGAGCTGCCTGTTAGCTCCCAGGCAGAGCAGATAAGGCGTCTTTCTTTGTTTTCAAAGCTGTGGTTGCTTAAGTAAACCAACAGTTTGAATATTGAAGATATGCAGGGGAACGCAGACTAAGCCTGGAGCTGGACAAAGTTTTCCAGAAATTTCTTCACCTTCATTGCCCGTAGAAAAGCAGCTACTTTTTCTAATTTCTATGTGCTTTTTTAATAATGCACACTGTTTGTGTTGGGCATCTGCTGTGTATGTATTTCTAAGCTGTTGCTTTTCCTGCCCCAAGCCTCCAAGGACTGGCACCACGGCGGTCGAGAGAACATTTTGTTGTGCACTGATTGTCGCATTCACTTCAAGAAGTACGGGGAGCTGCCGCCCATCGAGAAGCCTGTAGACCCTCCACCCTTTATGTTTAAACCTGTCAAAGAGGAAGATGATGGACTTAGTGGAAAGCATAGCATGAGGACACGGAGGAGTAGAGGCTCGGTGGGTGTCACACTCTTACATTGCAGCTTCTGTGAAGAGGAAGTGTTGGCTGGAAAGAAGTGGTCAGACTTCTGAAATGACACTTTCTCCTCCTTGCCTGACTGCCATGGGGTGTGCCTGCTGCTGCATTTGTGTTTGCAAGTGGGAGATTTGCTGAGGTTGAGTCTTTTCCTTGACAAAAGGAGCTGAAATGTTTCTTTGGCAAGTTCTGGTCAAACTTGTTATTTCCATGTGTTTAATGACTGGCAGTGAGCTGTCATCAGAAGGGGGCACTTGTCCAGTGGGTCATCACAGATGTTGTACTAGTAGCTGTCCTCCTTCCAGCTGGATCCCATCAGAGGGAAGCCCTTGGGCTTATTTTAGAGTAAAAATTCTAAAAAATTAAATACTCTTCATGTAGTTTTCTCCTATCACTGGAGTTAAAATCTCTTCCCTGCAGAGAATTGTAGTTTGCTCCTATGGGCAATATGCTCTGGCACAGTGTTTCCTCAAGGTGACATGCCAGGACCCTCACTGTGCCCAAGTCACAAAACTCTTTAACAGAGTTAATTTGTTGTTTGCTTTGGGTTTTAGCTGATAGAAAACAGCAGATATATTTATTTTTTTGCCTTGCCCTTCTTCCTCTACCTTTCTGATCATAATTATATGACCATTTTTTTCTAAATACCTTGTAAAGCTACACTGTCAGGTTGGCTTCATTGTTTGTATGGTAGCCAGTCATCCAAAAAACTGCCAAACTGGGAGGAAAACAGCATTCATGATTGAACTATACTGGGAGTCCTTATTGCAGAGCAGGAGCACATTGAAACTGTGGTTTTAGAAGCTGCTCTTGACTGCTAGAATGCAATCAAATAGCCTATTTTCTTCAATGGAACACAAGGCTCCCCTCCTGCCTCAGTCACTGGGTGTGTTTGCACCCTTAAAAATGTGCAGTCGTGTGTCAAGAAGAAAATGGAACATGCAAACAACAGCATCTTTCTCTAGTGGTCATTTCTAGCAGGCACTACTGAATAAAATAATTTGCACTTACTGGTTTTGAGTAGACAAATTAAGGATTTGCCTCCTTTTAAATCTAGATGAGCCTTCAAGTAACCATAGTAAATGCTTCTGGTTTTCAGTTTTTCAAACACTCCGTCCATGCTTCTACTGTAAGACACAACAAAGGGAGCTGTACAGCTGCTTGACTTTGATACCTTTTTATTTCTGTGAAACAAACAGATGTCTACACTACGTAGTGGTCGTAAGAAGCAGCCAGCCAGCCCTGATGGTAGAGCCTCCCCCATCAATGAAGACATTCGTTCCAGCGGCCGCAACTCGCCCAGCGCCGCCAGCACCTCCAGTAACGACAGCAAAGCGGAGTCGGTGAAGAAGTCCACCAAGGTAAAATGTTTCCCTTCTTTTTTTTGGGTTAAGACTGGGCACCAGAGGCCTTTTCAGTCAGATCAGTGAGATACAGATTCGAAGAGGCTGGGGAATCTCTCGGTGACCTAGAAATTCCTACTTGTTTGGATAAGCAAAAAAACAGAGCAGTGTGTCCGACTGGTGCTTTGTTCCTGTACCTGAGGATGTGTCATGAAAACCATTGAAGTGACCCCACGTAACCTGGCTGCTCTCTTGATAAATTAATCCTTCAATTTCAGATGCAAATACAAGCATTAAGCTCATGGAAGTAATTCATATCAGAAATGCTGTCTTTGAGACAAGTAGACAGTTTTGGGGATTTTTTTTTTCAGCAGTACTTAACCTTTGTTTACAAGGGAATATGAGTTTGTAGTCATGAGGCTACTTCTGTTCCTGTTTTTCTGTGTGTGTATTTGCTTGGTTTTTCAGAGCAAGCTGACAGTTTAATCTGTTTAAATGAGTAAGTGCCTTTCCAAGAGAGCACTAAAGAAACAGCCAGATGAAGTGGGGAGGCTTGTGATGAGCAGTGTAAATCGAGAAGTAGCAAGTTAAAAATAAGCATGTTTTAAAAAAACAAAAATCTTAAAACTGGAGTATGGAGCAAGTTTTCACATGAACTAAGCAAAACTTGCAGTTGGGTTAGGTAATGATATGATGTATAAAGCTGTCCCAGGCCATGAAATAAGGTAGTAATGTTGTAATAGCTACTCACTGCTAGCCCTGTATTTGAGGGGATATTGAAGTATCCCTCTCAAAATATTCAGGAGCAAAGCAGGACTTCCATGTAGTAGAGGCTTATCCTCTGTCTGTGTGCTGCAGAAATTCTTGCTCTTTCCTCTGTTAACAACTGGTATTGGTCTCTGTTAGAGGACTGTACTGGACCAGTTGATGTGGTACCTTTTCCTGAGAGACTTGGATCCTGCCCAGCTGCAGACAACTGCTCTGTTGAAAATATTCACTTTCAAAGCTGGATACCACATCTGCACAAGGAGCAGTACTTTCCTTGATGTTCCTGTTTCTTACTAGCTTGTGTCAGACGTGTATGTGGAGTTTGTGTGCAAACTGCCCCTTAGGTTTCTGTGTGCAGTGGTAAAATTACTGTCTGCTTTGGGTTCTGTCTGAAGTTTGACCTCTAAGGGAGTGGCTGGAGTATTCTGTAGGTCTTCTGGGAGCTGCTCCTGGCAGATGGCAGAGCACAGCAGCAGCTCCAGAATGGATTCCCCTACAACCTGTAATTGGATGGCTGTTAAATACTGAAAACTCTGAGCAGTTCTTCTGCTCCATAGGAACCCTTCTCATCTGTTTGTGTTAAATATGATAGCACTGGCATATGCTTAATTTACTTGTGCATTTACATCACCGGTAACTGTTGCATTCTGCTGTGTTTGTGGCAGAAGATAAAAGAAGAGGTATCTTCTCCTCTCAAGAACTCCAAGAGGCAGAGGGAAAAGGCAGCATCAGACACAGAGGAACCCGACAGGTCCAATGCCAAAAAGTCCAAAACTCAAGTGAGTCCCTCAGAGGAATGTTTTCTGTTGGGAGGATGGTTTGTGAGTGGGATGAGGTGAAAATGCAGTAACAATTCTCTGTACATGATTTGGAAATGTTGGCACTGAACTTTCCACAGTACAAAATCACAGAATGGTGTAGGTTGGAAGGGACCTGGGGGTCACCTAGTCCATCCCCTCTGCTCAAGCAAGGCAATCTAAAGCTGGCTGCCCAGGACATACCCAGGTGGCTTTTGAATATATCCAAAGATGGAGAGCCCACAGCCTGTCTGGGCAGCCTGTTCCACTGCTTGGTCACCCTCATAATGAAAAAGTGTTTTGTTGTGTTTAGGCAGAACCTCCTGCATTTCAGTTTGTGTCCATTGCCATTGGTCTCTTCTGAAACAAGCCTGGCTCCATCATCTTTGTGCCTTCACTTTGGATATTTATGTTCCCTCTGCTGTTTTAAGTCCTGTGAGGTTCAAGGAGTGGTTCTTGCCCTTGTGTTTCACACCACGTGTGATAGGTTGCATCCTGTGGCACGTTGGTAATGTTCTTTGTGTAGTTTCTTGTGCAGGGTGGTTATTCTTCCCTCTCTCCCTGCAGGAGATCAGCAGGCCAAACTCTCCCTCAGAGGGTGAGGGCGAGGGTGAGAGCTCCGACAGCCGCAGTGTCAATGACGAAGGGAGCAGTGATCCTAAGGACATTGACCAGGATAACCGGAGCACCTCACCCAGCATCCCTAGCCCTCAGGACAATGAGAGTGACTCAGATTCCTCTGCTCAACAGCAAGTGCTGCAGGCACAGCCCCAAGTCCTGCAGCCACAGGGAGGCTCTGGCCAGGCTGCTCCTCCCACACCACCGGTGTCAGCCCAGTTACCAGCATCGCTGCCAGCAGTGTCCAGTGCTCCTTCAGCTCCTCCTCAGGTCTCACCATCAGCATCCCAACCTTCCAGCCAGCCCCAGGCCCCTGCACCACCCCCTCCTCATTCCCACATCCAGCAGGCCCCTGCTTTGCACCTGCAGAGGCTGCCATCGCCCCACCCGCCCCTGCAGCCCCTGAGCGTTCCGCAGAGCCAGCCTTCCCCAGCCTCCTCCCAGCCCCTCTCCCAGCCTCCCCTCCACAGCCAGGCCCAGCCTGCCCCTCACAGCCTGCAGGCTCAGCCCCTCCTGCCTCATCCTGTACCTTCCCAGCCATTTTCCCTCCCTGCTCAGTCATCTCAGTCTCAGGTTCCCCTTCAGACACAGGCACCCTGTCATTCTCACTCAGCTCTGCAGGTTCAGGGAGCGCAGCCTGTCCTGCCCACCCCCACCTCGCTGCAGCAGGCCCAGCCTCCACGGGAGCAGCCCCTGCCCCCTGCCCCCATGGCAATGCCTCATATCAAACCTCCCCCTACTACCCCGATCCCTCAGCTCCCCACTGCTCCATCCCACAAGCATCCTCCTCATCTCTCCGGCCCTTCCCCGTTCTCAATGAACTCCAACTTGCCTCCGCCACCTGCTTTAAAGCCCCTGAGCTCCCTCTCAACTCATCACCCTCCATCTGCACACCCTCCTCCTTTGCAGCTCATGCCTCAAAGCCAACCACTGCAGTCTTCACAAGCCCAGCCTCCAGTACTGACACAGAGTCAGAGCCTTCCCCCCTCTGCTAGCCACCCCCCATCCGGACTCCATCAGGTATCCTCCCAGCCCCCCTTTTCTCAGCACCCATTTGTCCCAGGAGGCCCACCTTCCATCACCCCTCCTTCTTGCCCCTCCACTTCCACGCCGCCCACTGTGTCTGGCATCCCACTTCAGACTTCCATCTCTACGTCAGCACCTTCTAGTGGGAATGTGCCAGTGGTGACAGCCTGCACGCTGCCACCTATTCAAATCAAAGAAGAAGTCCCAGATGAAGCTGAAGAACCAGAAAGCCCTCCCCCTCCACCCAGAAGTCCATCGCCAGAACCTACTGTGGTGGATACACCAAGTCATGCTAGTCAATCAGCCAGGTATGGAGGTCATCAGCAGTGCTTCCTTCATGTGCTCTGGTTTTCTGTCTAGCAGGGCTCTCCCAAAAGCTGACAAGGGAGCTCCTGTGGCAGCTGAGAGGATGTTCATCTTCTCAGCTTGTCTTTTTAGTATGATTTTGCTCTGTTTTTCTGGAAATGTGCTGTTTCAACCAGCATATGCAGAAGGGGCATCACAGTTTGTGATTGTGAGAGGGGTTTTATACTCCACTCATCTGTAAAGTGATATGGTACAATTAATTTTTTTACAGCTTTCAGGGAAGCTGGTAGTGTTATTGTAGAAGTGTTTTGGGTTTGTTTTTTTACTTACAGTTCTTAAATCCCAGACTCTTGCATCTTTCCTGGGCTAATCTCTTTCTGTTTTTTCTTTCAGGTTCTATAAGCACCTGGACCGTGGCTACAATTCATGCTCAAGAGCAGACTTGTACTTCATGCCTCTGGCAGGATCAAAACTGGCCAAGAAAAGAGAAGAGGCCATTGAAAAGGCCAAAAGAGAAGCAGAGCAGAAAGCCAGAGAGGAGAAAAGAGAAGGAAAGAGAGAGGGAGCGTGAGCGTGAAAGAGAAGCAGAAAGAGCTGCGGTAGGTTTGGTTGTAGCTGAGGGCTGGTTAAGGGAGTTTGGGTGGTAGGATCTGACCTGGATGGTGACTGCAGAGTGCCAACCCCAGAGTGCCAACCCCCCCAAAGCACTTCAGTGCACGTGCAGTCAGGTGTTTGTCAGGATAGGAGCCTGGCATAGTGAAAGGCAGCCAGCCATGAGCACCTCCTGGCCTGCCTGGGACTTGCTTTGCTTTAAAGGAAATAGTTTCTGCTCCTGGTCTGTTCCTGAGCTGCCCCTGGAGGTGACTCAGCCAAGTATTTACATGCAGTAGAAAAGCACTCAGTGCAGGTACAGGGAGTGCCTTTGTGTACTTTCTGCACCTCGTGCAGGCACAAGAGTGCTGTCTGCTGGAAAAAGGGGATCTGCAGGCTTCTTGAATTTGAAGTAAGCTTAATTTAAAGGCATGGAACTGTTTTTTATGGGGAGACCCAAACTCCATGAGGATACAAAGTTCTGATGTGAAAGGAATCTGTTGCATTGCACAAAGTGAAGATGAGTTTATTTGGGTTTAGTGAATTGTAGGATACAAGTGAGTGTGGAAAGGAGAGGAAGAGCACGCTGCAAACAGGACTGGTAGTGTGTGGTGCCATGAACCAGCCAGCTGTTGCCCAGAGCTGTGACATGTACCAACCAGTTAGTTCTTTACTAACTGTAAAACACAGTAGCTTTGAGGCTGCCACTACAAAGTATTATCTTCTGGCCTACAAGATAGATTGAATCCAATTCTTTCCCAAACCACATCAGAGCACACAACTGCAGGAGGTGTGAGACTCAACAAGCTGAACTTGCATACTCTTCGAGCTTGTAGCACAGGGTGGGAAGTTTGTGTTCATATTGTTTTTAAGCCAAATGTGTTGAACTGAAATTCTCTTCCCCCCTTCTGTGCAGCAGAAGGTATCCAGCTCCTCCCATGAAGGCCGTCTTGGAGAGTCTCAGCTCAGTGGGCCAGCACATATGAGACCTTCATTTGAGCCTCCCCCAACCACCATCGCTGCTGTACCACCCTACATTGGTCCAGACACACCCGCTCTACGAACACTGAGTGAATATGCCCGTCCTCATGTCATGTCGCCAACCAACCGCAATCACCCCTTCTTTGTCCCCCTGAACCCCACTGATCCACTTCTGGCCTACCACATGCCTGGCCTCTACAACGTGGATCCCACCATCCGGGAACGAGAGCTGCGCGAGCGGGAAATCCGGGAGCGAGAAATCCGGGAAAGGGAGTTGAGAGAGAGGATGAAACCTGGCTTTGAGGTGAAGCCCCCAGAGCTAGATGCACTTCACCCAGCTACTAACCCCATGGAGCATTTTGCCAGGCACGGTGCACTGACTATTCCCCCAACAGCAGGACCTCACCCATTTGCTTCCTTCCACCCGGGTTTGAACCCCCTTGAAAGAGAGAGACTTGCACTGGCAGGCCCGCAGTTACGGCCTGAAATGAGCTACCCTGACAGACTGGCAGCAGAGAGGATCCATGCTGAGCGAATGGCATCCCTGACAAATGACCCCTTGGCACGGCTCCAGATGTTCAACGTCACCCCTCACCACCACCAACATTCACACATACACTCACATTTACACCTACACCAGCAGGATCCCTTACATCAAGGTGAGCTCAGGGAAATGGGCTGGGCAGTTCACCAGGGAACCTCTCTCTCTGGTTGGGCTGGTAGCAGCAGTTCAGCCAAAATAGGCAGTTGGTGACTCTAGAATTCAAGTAGCAAAACCCTGGTTTTCTTGTATGTGATGTGATTTCTGTGCTGTGTGAAGTTGTGGTAACTGAAGTGCAAGGAATGATTTTTTGGGAGGATGGTCCAGTAGCAGTGGTAAAGTAAGTGATGGTAACGGTCCAGCACTCCTCTTTGGGACTGCACACTGTCCCTGAGGAAGGTTTGCTGTTTTATTGTTTTTGTGGAGTTTTTTTAAGTACTGGAGTCCTGGAGCATCACCTTACAGTGGTGTCTGGTGTACAGGTGGTCTACATTGGGTGAAAGGAATTCACTAGGAGAGATGTCATGGAAGTGTTAACACTGGTAATGCTGATGGCTGCCATGTGATGAGTTACAGCTGGAAAGGAACCAAAGCTGGTGTTTCTATATATAGGAGCTGGAGGAAAAAAAAAATAAATTGAGAGAAAGACTTCATATCTTTAGGCATTTGACATGCCAGCCATCTGGGTTCAGTTGAGCTGAAGTTCTCTGTCACAGTCCTCATGAGAGCCATATAAATTTATGGGTTGGCATCTTTTTAGCTACAGTGTATTCATATGTGTGGACTTTTTTTTTTTTCCCCCCAAAGTATTTAATAGTCTCAGGAGTGAATTGATGCTTTGCTCATTTCTAAATCAAGCTACATGGTTACTCATCTAGAATTCTGGTGTCTGGAAGATGAGGCATTAAGCAGAATTTTTCTGATTTTCTGGTGGCAGACTGGAGAGAACATGGCAAGCAAGGCACCAGGTGCAGTAGCTGCTAAGTGGGAAAGAAAAAAATCTAAGTACTTAAAGTGCAGCTTCTAGTGCAGCTGGCTACAAGTGCAATGTTTGTGCAAGCAAATGTAGCCCACTTGGCCTTGGAACAGTGTGAATCAAACCTAGAAGGGATGTCTGCTTTTTGGAATGTGGAAGGAATTTGCTGTTGCAGAAGCCAAATTGTATAGCAAAGAAATCAGCAGGGTCGTGTTGAGATAGTTCAGGTAGGAGATGATAGCACTAAATACCAGCTTTAGCTGACAGCTGTGGGCTTGGGTTGAGGCTGCACAAATTGTAGACTAGTTCAATTTGAGGCAAACCTGCACATCCCCCTGAGAGCAGAGGAAATTTGTCATAGATCATGTCTATGCAGGGATTCTGTTGTCAGGTTAAGTCAGCATCCCTGTGCAGGTAATTCTGGGCACTCCCCAGTTACTTGTTCTGACCAAAAACATGATGAGTACATTCTCACTTTCAGTCCAGTCAGAGACTGGTGCAGACAAAGCCAAGGCAAGTGTCAAGTCTCTCTTACTTGTATTGGAAAAGTAATTTGGCTTTAATCTTGAATGCCACACAGGTATGGTGACAACATCACCCTTTGCAAACAAAGGTCTTTGCCAGCTTTTGGCCCAGCAAGTGGTCTTGGTAAAGGCAGAAGGATGTTCAAGTGCTTCTGTACTAAATGTCACTAGTGATCTTCAATTTGATGTGTGGAGGGAAAGTAGAGGGGTTTTTTTCCCTGACTGGTTAGTTAATTTATTGTCGAAAATTGAAAGCCCTGGATTGTTGCTTTAACAAGACTGTTTGTTTGATAAGCAGATGTCACTTGAAGATAGGGAAGTGGGTTGCAATTTGGATGGAGCTAAGCTTCTGCTAATTACATGCTGGTCAGGCCAGATGCTGATCCAGCTTAAGTCTTAACAGGGCTTTTGCTCTCCCAAGAGTTGAATGGTGCTTCCCAAAGCAGTTGATTTATTTCTTTCTGTCCTTCTTTCAAAGGTTCAGAGGACCTGTTCACCCGCTGGTGGATCCTTTAGCAGCTGGACCCCATTTGGCACGTTTTCCATACCCACCTGGGACCATCCCCAACCCATTGCTAGGGCAGCCACCTCATGAGCATGAAATGCTCCGACATCCAGTCTTTGGTGAGAGCATTTTATGATCCTTCCAGAAAGGATGGCTCTTGATCTTAACTGTCCTCTTTTCTTCTGGGTCTTAGCATTTCTCGGGAGGGGAGTTGGTTATAACCAAAGGCTGGTTAGTTTGTTTTAAAAAAAAAACAACAAAGGCTTCATGGGGAGAACTCTCTGCAGACCTCATAGCAAACAAGTGTCTAAAAAGGGGTAACTGTCTTGTAGGTACTCCTTATCCACGAGATCTGCCTGGTGCCATTCCACCTCCTATGTCAGCAGCCCACCAACTGCAGGCCATGCATGCCCAGTCAGCAGAGCTACAAAGACTGGCAATGGAGCAGCAGTGGTTGCATGGGCATCCTCACATGCATGGTGGTCATCTACCAAGTCAGGAAGATTATTACAGGTGAGAAATGCAATGAAGGCTTTTGGAGACTCGGGGTTGCTACAGCTTCCTTCATCTTTCTCCACATTCCACCTTTTTTCTTCTGAATCATTGCCTTTCTTACTGGCTGCTAAGTTACTGTCCTTATACAGTTACAGAAGATGGTGGAGCTGTATGAAGACCTAATTTGGGCATGGGTGACAGGGCAGATTGGAAGCCACGTCCAAGTTATTGCCACAGAATGTAGACTAGTTCAGCCTCACATGGCAGAAGTACCTCTGGTGGGGGTTTTCAGTGTGATGCTAAGATTGCTGCTTCCACATCTCTCCCTCTTCCTTGAGAACAGTCGAGGCAGGTGGGTCAGAGCTTTATGAGTGAGAAAAGGGAAGAAATTTTAAAAAAATTACTCAGGGCTGTAGGAAGTAGAAACGTGTGACTACTACAGATCCTACATTACCAGCTGGCAAATCATGCAAGTTGTTTCTCTCCAGAATGCTGTGTGGTGTTGATAGGAGAGTGGTTCCCTTCTTGGCCTGCCCTGTGTGACACCACCTTACTTGCTGTTTGGCAGTGACCACTGACAATATGTCAGTTAAGAAGAAGAAGCCACCAGCAGCTCTCAAGGGCCATTCCCATGTCCTGGGTGCCCAGGATGCATAGGAAGCAGCATATTAAACACCCGCCTCGTGCTGCTTTACTTGGGTGTTTCAGTCCTTGCTTCTTCTCTCCAAAATTGCCTGCTGGCCTTGAGCCAAGGGGCAGCCAGTCTGCCTGAAGCCAACTGTCAAATCCACAACTGCAGATAAACTAAAGCTTGAGGAGCTGGCATTGGTGATCTTGCTCACATGTAAGGAGCCCTTCAGCAGCACAGGGGTGTTACTGCTGCTGTTAAAACAGCTCTGGGTTTTTTGTGCTGAGAGCTCACAAGTCCTGTTGCAACCTCTGTTCCTTTCAGGGCACCCGGGTGAGGTTAGCAGGAAGGGTCAAGTCAAGCTGTCTCTGAAGTGTCATGACACCTCCTTCCTTCTGTTAAAATGAGTTTTCTTTCTCTTGCAGTCGACTGAAGAAAGAAGGCGACAAACAGTTGTAATAAATTATTTATTTGTAATGCTGGCTATGGAAACCCCAGTCCTTGGGAAGGAGTGGAACATTTTTACATACAATAAGAGCTACAAAAGGAAAAGAATATCTTATAAAGATTTCTTTATATATTTAAAACGGAAACAACCACCCAACAAGTAGAGACTTATCAGCATAGTGTTCATTTGTAGAGAAGATTTCTCAAGACTGGTGTGGGTCTCCCTGCATGACAACGTATTCAGAAGCCTATTGAAAATAACAGGACTGTGTGGAATATTCAGAGAACTTCCTGCAATCTTGGTTTTTTTTCTTCTAACTAGTTTGTTTTGAGTAGGTGCTAGAATCAGGTTCACAACACGAGTCACTGTGCGTGAAGAGACACTCAATGCATCTATAGCTATTTTAAAAAAAACAAGGATTGCAAGTAGGTGACATAACAAGCTCTGAATCCAAGTGCTATAATAATAAAAATCTACTTTTATTTTAATACATTGTAGGAAATCTTCATAATTTTAAAGAGAGCTCAGTTCTGCAGCATGGCTTTTTAAGTCTGTAAATAACTTTTTTTGGGTAGAGGGAAGAAACAAAACAAAACTCCAGAAACGTTTATCTTGATTTTCAGTAACATCACAAATTGTGAATTCCTACCTGGTATTGACAGAATACAGAGTTGATTTTTTAATAAAAAATATATATATAATTATCCCTTTAATTAAAGGGAATGATGGGTATCAATAATTTCAAATGGGTAAAAGCTTGACATTTGGTTTGATATCAACAAAATAAGCATTAAAGGGAGCTGCAGGGATAATGTTGCAAATGACTGTTTCTGTTCTTGATTTTTTGGTTTGTTTGGTTGTTTGGTTTTCTTTGTTGTTCATGTTACATCTCTCTGTTCTGCAGATGATTTCTGTTGAGTTGGGTTTCTCAGCAGTACAGGTGTCCCTTGGAACTAGCTTACCCTTTTGATGCCTACTTCAAGGGTTAATTTTCAGTGTGGCCATAATAAACTTCTTTCCTGTTACCTTTTGGAACTTTTAATCTTTAACTACATTGGGTTTAGACTTTAGGCAAAGGTTCAAAGAAATAATCTGTTCTAAAAGTCTCTTTTTAAAAATGTTCCATGGCTCAAGCTAGTACAGCCAGAATTTTGTATGCATGTGCATATTTTTGGAGGACATTCTCTTTCTGGCCTCTTATCTTTGATATGCTCTTAAGAAAAGTGAATAGGCAACTCAGTGTTCTTAAAGTTGTTTTGCAAAGACCAGTCTGTTTTTCTCTTTGACTCTTTTGGTTTTATAAGGAAAATATTTTTAATTGCCACCAGTGTTCTGTATCTCAGGAACTTACTGTTTTGGGATTAACAGGATATATATGGACAGTAACATTTACTGACTCATCACAGGTCCATGCAGAAAAACTCCTGTTGGCTAGTTCCCGTGTGGATGGTAAAAGGAGAGGAATACACAGAAGGCCAGTGGACATTATTCTGGAGACAGCTCTGCTTCCTGTCTGGGCAGAATTTTTGTTTTTCACTGTTTTGCCATGGGTTTTGTTTGCCAGAGCAGAGGGTGATGCAACCAATGGACATCTGAATCTGCTGGCTGTTTTTTCTGCTGGTGCATAACTTCCCCCCACTCTCAACTCATGAGTGCTCTCTCTCTGCTGTTGTAGACTTGTTCAGTGTGATGGTTGTGTCATAGGACTGTACTGAGCCATGTCTGATAAACTTGTAGTTAATCATACCTTCAGATGAAAGGCCCAGCCTGCCCCGCACCTCATCTGCCTCATGGGTCTCAAAACAGTGTCAGTGCCGAAAGATTATCATCACACAATTAGTAACACCAACTTACCAATTAAAAACGTTTTGGGGCATTCTAGGCCCACTTAAGAGTGTATCAGGAAGAGAGGAGGGCTATTTCAGCTGATGTTGATCTTTTTTTTTGTCCTTCATTCCAGATCTCTCAGTGCTAAAGAGCTGCGGTAGCGTTTAATCAGTTCCATCTGCTATTTTTGCACTCTGGGAAGGTGTTAGGAGGAACAGCTAGTGTTTCTGAGATTTGGAAACCATCAAGTCACTCTAGAATCGAGGATGTTAAAGTCTTCTTCAGTCAATGCCTTCAGTTGCTGTCTGCAGTGATCAGGTGAAACTATTTTCTTCTGAGTACTGAGTTTTACTACTGGTACCAGTGGAGTAGCTAGGAAGATCAGTCTGCTCAGCAGAGAGAGTGCCTCAGTTTACTTTAGAGGTCTCATTAGACATATTTCACTTAAACCCCCCCTGTTTTTATCTTGTAGAATTTGGGGGAGTTCAGCCATTTCTTCTGATTCTTCTCTTTTGCTATTATTTCTAGCTATAGTTCTTCTTAAAACCCCACAGACTAATTGCCTCCCATGGTCTTCTCTCTGTATTTTGTTTTTCAGCTGAAGTTTGCAGTCTATTCAAAAGCTATTCACTGATCTCTTTTTTTTTTTCCTTGGAAGAGCATTCTGGTAATTTGTGGTAGTTTTTTTTGTTCACATCATTCAGCAAATAAGCACTGAAATTCTTCCATTTTAGACCAATGATTAACTACAACTTTACATGCAGTGGTTTTTGAAGCCATCTTTGGTGTTCGATGCCCTGTCAAAATAACCCAGACCTTTTCATTTTCATTAAGAAATCTCTTTATTTTTCCTTTGTTTTGAAAGTTTATTTTTTAGTTTTGCTTTAATGTTTTTGAAACGTCTCTCTTGTTCTATGTCGTCATGGTTGAGCTTGTTTCACTGCACCGTTAAAGCAGAGTGTACATTCTGACTGCTACATTTATATATATCTTGAAGCTTAATGTATATATGAGTAGTTTACCATGGGATAACACAGTGTAAACAGAGTAGAAACCCAGAAATCGTGACTTCTGTGTTCTCTCCATTTGAGTATTTTGTAATTTTTTTGAAATATTTGTGGACATAAATAAAACCAAGCTACACTACAGCAGCCAGGTTTTGCCTGCAAGCGAAATGTCTCTGTTGATTGTTGTTAGTGGGAACAGAATTATTGTCTGGGATATAATCTGGGATGCTGGCAGAGCCATCATGTCTGTTTCAAAGCTGTCTTGTCTTTCCTGACTTTATTTTTTCTTTCTTTGAGGTAATTTCACTTTTAATATACAGTACACAAAACACCATCATCATGTCTGGTTTCAGAGGATATTCTGCCTGCCCAAGGCGTGTTTAGGATCATAATGCTTAACTTTGGCATGGTTTTCTGTAAGATAAGCAGTCGAATCCATGAGGAATATGTCAGGATGTTTTGGCTGTCATGACTTCAGGGGCTTTCTGTGTACAGTGGTAATATATTGTAGCCACTCATCTGCCTGAGCACAAACAAGCAGTTAAAATGGTGCGTGCAGAAGCTTGCATTGTGTCAGCCAAAGCAATAGCTGATAAAGCAAAGAGGTCAATCCCTCTAGTTTCAACGGAGCAGGAACATCATGCATGTCATCATCTTATTTTAAATTTACCTGTGAACCAAAGGTGTTAAGAAAATGTGCAAGGGAAAGTGAGACCTAATGACTCGTGAAGTGTAAGCCTGAAATTAGATAAGTACACTGTCCCTGTAGCAGAGATGTCATGTATCTTACTTTCTAAGAGGTGTTACTCTGTGCCAGTAGAGTCATCTAGCACACAATTGATTAAGAGCTGGCAAGACATGCATTCCAAAGGGATGATAATTGCAGGGAGAAAGATCCACAGTAACTCATTATCTATTCATTGCCTGCAGAAAAGCTAAAATTTGCTTTCACATTGCATAAAGTTACATGTTTGTGTACATTTGTAATGGCTCCCTGTCTTCCATCTATCAGGGATTATGTGTTTGTGTGAGCTGGCTATTTGGGTGCTGCATATTTGCAGTTCACGATACTCAGTGTCTCCAAAACTTTGGAATATGTTGTGATGCCACAGAAAGAAGTGGCCAGTATCTTTAGAGAATAAATGTTTGGTCAAAAGGGAGACAGGAAGGCTGCATTCTTGATCTGGTTCTGCTTTGGTTTTGATCTGTGATTTTTCAGAAATTGTGAGGTATTTTGACTCCAGTTCAAGCTAATTAGTGGTCTGAGTATAGGGATAAAAAAGAGCCCTGTTGTTTGAGTGTGCTTGAAGCAGATGGAGAAGTATTCATGACAAATTGCACGGGAGTTTGGAGCTGCATATTTGAAGAGCCTGCTCTATTTATACCCTGTGGCATTTTGTAAGGGGAAGGTCAGTTCTTGTCTACTGGAAATAGCTTCTGAGAGTGTTTTTTTCTGAGGCTGGCTTGAACATGAGCTCTGGTCTTTATTTTGACATTTCTTTTGGATTTTTATTAACTTAATGTACAACTTGAATGGGTTTAGGCTGCCGCTCCTTTCTTGTTACAGGTTCTGAGTTGTACAGACTTTAAAATGACGAAACTCCGCAGGGACAAGGACAAAGAGGATTTTTATCAACTGCCTATGAATTGAAGCAGACAGTTGGTTTTCTTTGGGGGGTGGTGTGAGGCTTGGGGGCTGAGGAGGCCCAGCTGGGCGGGCGGGAAGGCGGGAAAGCAGCTGTGGCTTGTTTGGGGAGGAGGGCAGCTCAGGCCCTGCAGCACCCGGCCCCAAACGGCTCCAGCAGCTGTGCTGAGTGACTCCCTTGGGGGCAGGCAAGATGGAGGAGTGCAGGTAAGAGCTTTTTCTCCTGTTGTAAGGGGAAAATGGGTGACGGAAAGGTGGTTGGAGGGAGTCTTGAGGCACTTTTCTCTGAGAACAGCTAGGCCTGTTTGCCTGTGGAGGCAAGCGCAGGCCTCTGAGGTTTGCTGCCACCTATCCCTTCCCAAAGGGAGCCAGTTTCCCCTCTGGGTCGTGTCCCTTGGTCCCCAAAGGAGCTGGGTCCCTCTTGTGTTCCTCCTGCAAGTATCCTTTGGACCCTGAGGCAGCCAAGACCCTTGCAACCCAGGGGCTTGCTCTGTTTGCTCAGTTCCGTCCATGTTCCTGTCACAGGTGCTTCTCCACATGTCTCTGCTGCTCCCGCCTTGAAAGTCCTGGAAGTTTTTCCTCCCTTGCTCTCCTATGTGGCAGGTAAGCTTGAGAAAACCTTGCTGGCGTTTGTACTGGGTCTTTTTTCCAGAGTAATTTTTCACTCATGTCAGAAAGACTGGATGTTTGATACTGGGGGGAAGAGCCTTTCAGGTGTCCTCCATGTACAAGTCATTCTTTGCAAACTACTGCTCTGCTTTGTTTTGTTCTTTAATGCAAGGTAATTGAGCCTGATTTTTCTCATGGTATTGACTTTGCAAAAACAAGCTGGAGCAAAAGATAATGTAATGCAAACCACAAATCCTGAGTGGATGATTTAACCAGGCTATTTTTCTGTTGTTTATTTCTTCGTAGAAATGGTAACATGGCCCTGTAAAATGAACTACTTCTGTATACATAAAGGATCCACTTCCCTGCCCTGTTCCTAGTTTCCACCCTCTTTCCCCATTCTCTTCCCTAAAGAAAAAAAAAAGTGAAGGGATCTGACAAAAAACATTAATTTTGCAAACTGTATTCTAAGAATGGTCACACATGGCTCCTGACAGATGTACCAGTGAATGTTGATGCAGTTTAGGTTTCTGACAGAACGTAAGCAAAATGGGTCTTCCCAGTAAACATTGTTCAAGTCCACTTTCTGGCTGGAGGAATAGTAGGAAGGGTTAGGCTAATCTTCCTTTACTCTGCAGAAGGAGGAAGAGGCACTATAAAAAATAGCAGTCAGTATCAGAGGACACTTGTCAAGTAGAAGTTGCATCCAGGACAGGCTTTTATTTAGTATTATTAAAGCTGTGTGCTTTTCCTTATACCAAAACATATTTAGGTAACTAAGAAGTACAGTTGTCAAAGACCAAAAAAGATTCCAGCAGTTGATCTTGTTACTCATTCTTTTACTCTGGATTACTTTGTTTGGTATCTTCAGTTTCTGTCTCCTGTTGAAATTTCATTATTCGTTAGTTCTTTAAGTATTTGTCCAATGTCCTTACCTGTGGCAATGTCACCAGAAAGAAACACGCTCTGCAAAGTTGTTGCTTAGCTTTTGAACACTCTGTCTCTCACTATAGCTGTAAGGCTGATTTTTTATTGCACTAGGGAACATGTGTATGGGAGAGAAATTATGGAATAAATTGAAGCATCGGCCTTGGAAAATAACTGTGCATGATGTCACTGGAGTTGTATTTCACTTTGCCTGGAGTCTTGGTTTTGCCTGAACACACTATTAGTCAGATCTGTAAGATGGAAATTTCTCGGGTACCTGCAGCCTGTTTGAACACTAATTACAAAGTCTGGGCAGTTACAAGGAATCTAGTATTCTTTGGCTTTGTAACCTGGGTGAATGTATGCTTTCAGAATACCCAGCCACGCCTTTTGGGGGGTTTTCCTCCCTCTTAAGTTGTATTGTTTTATTATCATCTAACTGCCACTGTTTTATTCATCTTTTGGCTTCTCTCTTAATTCATTCCTTCACAATTTAATGCTTTTTATATATAGTAGCAAATAAAATGGGTATCAATAGCAGTATTTTAAGAAGCTACGATTAAGGATGCTCAGTAGCAAAGGAGTGAAGGAACCCACTATCCAGTTTCCCTGAGAAGCTCCTGTAAGCTTCAGCAATTCATAATACCAAGGGCTCTGTTAGTCACCAAGGGGGGAGTGTCTGTGACAATCAATGTATTGGAAGTAGGGGGAGAGGATTAACAGAGGGAATTATTCAACAGTCAAAGTGTCCATTTTGAAGTACATTAATTCTCTGGGTGCTCCTTATTTTTTTTCTGTGAAAGCCCTAAATCTTCTAGTGGACAGAACTGCATGATGTTCAGTGTATCTGCCAGCAAGGTATTTTTATGTTGCAGATGTGGCTTTACGCACTGTCTGAGGGGAGAAACAGGAAGGTAAATGAGGATCATAGTTTGAACTTAGTAGTACTGCCACTAAAGATATATACTGGGAGACAGGGGAATACTCCCCTTATAGCTGCTGTCAGGAAGGAGTTACGAGGTTGAGGAGCATATCAGAAGGAAGACTGGAAAGTGTCAAGTATTTCAACAGGCTTTGGAGCTACACCTTTAAGAATTTTGAAGGATTAATCCTCAATGCCTGTGCAAATCCCTGTAATATCTTGTGCCCTTGTGCCAGCACATTTTTCACTTGGCTCCTGGTGCCACCATGTCGAGAAAAATGTGTGATGCTGATCTTGCAGAATGAGCAGATGGATGTTGCAACTGCTGCCACAGTTTGAAAAGTGTACAAGGGTCTTGTGATACAGAACTGAAATGGTATGCAAAATGCTGGGGTTGACATAGAGCCACTGTGAAGTGTCCCACCACTTGTAATAAGACAGCGTTTAATTAAGCATTCCGTCAAGTGCATGTTCTGTGTGGATGTACAGGGACCCTGCAGGTGAAGGCAGACTGTCAGGATGTTTGTGCAGCTGCCTCAGCATATGGGGAAGCTTTGACTGCATTGTGTAGGTTGTAACTGGTTCTGTGTGACCTCAGACTTGCAATCTGAGCAGATACTTGAGTCCCTCAGGTGGCACTGAGCTGTAAGTACTAATTAATTCAGATTACAGTACTTAAATAATCCCCTGAGTATATCCTGTCTTGGAATCTGTGGCACATCTTTGCTTTGAAACTATTAATGAGTTTTGTTTCTTACCCTCTTTTGATCTGGTTTTTTGATTCAACAGGAGAATGTGCTGGACCTAGAGGGTTTGTAGTCTGTCCTCCCGCAGCCACCAAGCTAAACCATTAAAGCCTGGTCTGTGCTGAGTTTTAGCATAGGTGGTATTGATTAGGGAGGTTGAAATACTTTTCTTTCCTGGCTGACTGATTGCAAGGTACTTATTCCTTTACAATAGATAAGACAGTAAAACAATTTTATTGGTTATGCCTGCATCTGTTGGTTTTACTCTTGTAGCTATTGTGTAGTGCTGAAACAGGACAAATTTTTAGCATGGACAAGCCTTTCAATGCCAGCAGCAAAAAAATGCAGATCACTTCTTGTTCACTGGTATTTCTGTGGTAGTTGGGGACTTGAATGCCAAGGTCAGTGAAAATCCTTGTCAGATCTATGCTCACTGGGGAAAAAAACCATAAAAATAGGTACCTTTACAAAGCACTTCCACTCTATCAGGTCTGAAGCAATGTACCGTGCATTTCATTTGTCAGGTGTCTTGAAGACTTGGAGTGTAATGAACTGAGTAAAGGCTGGAGGTAAAGCCTTTGTGGTGTAGCTTTGTGGGCATAGCACAGTGTTTCACAGCAGCATTCCATCTAGTCCATTGGCAGTGTGTGAGAGAACTCCTTACAGCCTGGTGATAGAAACCTCTGTAACTTTTCAGTATACACAGAGCAGGACATTTTAACAGTTTGTGCTGAAAGAACCAGGTTCCAAGCTCTTTGCCATTTCCCCCTGACATGATGGTACTACTGTCCTTTCTCCTATTGACATTGCTTTGCTACAGTCTGTGATTCCAGGCCACAATACGCTCACAGTGGGACCATAGACATATTTTTTCCCTTTTCCTTCTGTGTTACTTAAAGAAAAGCTCCTTGACTTTACTAATTTCTTCTGGAGACAGTACCTGGAGCCAGAAACTGTTGGGAGGTGCTATGACAGAAACACCTTCATCTAAATGTAAATGTAGCTTCCCTGCCTCAGGCTGCCTTTAAGAGGCTTTTTCTGTGGGAAACAGCTAGAAAGTAATGGTCCCAATCAATTTATTCATGTCAATAAGAGGTCTTTTGTATGCTTTTTTGAAATGTATTGTTCTGGGGTGATAGGACCACATTTGTTTTTTAAGCAGGAGTCTCAGATGGAATACGGGGCATAAAGGAGATGGAAAAGAAATTGTGTAATGTTTGTTGCATTTGGGGTTGGGGAAGTGTGCATCTTGGATTCTTGAGTGTGAAGGGTGGAAAGAACTAAGGTGCCTTAATAGTGGGACATAAGACAATGTGTGCTGGGTAGAAGTGGAACAGAACTTGCCTGGTGCTCCTCCCTGTGTGCACTGGGACAGTCTCTTCTGACTTGGGTTGGGGATTGAGTGAAGGATTTCAATACAGAGTCCCTGACAAAGGGAAAGATTCTGAGTCACTTCACTGAAGTAATATCTGCCTGGAGATGACCATCTTGGGCAAAGTCAGCTTGAAATTCTCTTTTTATACCCACTCCTGTCTGGTCAGAAGGGAAGGCAGGTAAAGAGGTACCACACCAAAGTGCAAAACATAACCCTTATATATTTCATATTCCACATCCGAGTGTGAATTCTGTATGAGTCTCTTCTGACAGCCCCACCTGTGAGTGGTGTCTTATATGCATGGTGAGTAACTTGCTTTTGACTTGGACTTTAGTTTGAGGTAATCTCACTGTCCTATTCCTGACAGCAAGAGGCTAATGGCATAGGCAGGTGTTGATGGAAGTTGAAGTTACTCTCCCAGTGGATCTCAGTTACTGTCATCCTGCCTGCAACTCCAGGCTTTTATGTCTCTCAAAACAGCATTTTGGCAGTCCTGACAAATGACTTGATGGCCCGATGCAAGATGCATCTGTCCCACAGGGCCTGGGCTGGTGGCTTTGCTGATCTGCTGGGAGCTGTTTGGTTCTGCCACAGGTCCCAGTGGTGGTATGCTGTTGTTTTGTTAATATGGATTTATTTGGGGTAATTGAGAGCAAAGCTTACAGTATTCTGCCTCAATGTGTAATTGCTGAAAGACAAAGAAGAGGTGGTTTGCACGGCATGTGCCATGTTTGCTCTGAGGTACTGGGACACTAGAGATGATGAGCTGAGCCTTTACTGCAACATTTGAAAAGGGAAGATCTGGGCTTGAATTTTTTCATTATTACTTGCTATACAATTACTTGCATTACTTGGAATTCCTGTGCAATGGATATGGTCTCTCTTATAAGAAGATCACTGACTTGTTTGTTACTAGCCAAGGAGGACTAACTTTCAGGCATCTCAGCTTTCTCCCCTCAGTGTCTAGGTATGTGACTGCTTCTTTTTTTATCAAGTCAAACACAGTGCCCTGCAGTGTTCCTGCAAACTGCAATGCCCTGTGTATTTTTGCATGTGCCAGACTTGAGTTCTGATTCATGCAGAGCAGCAGACACTCTCAGATGATGGGGGACTAGACTGTTTCTGGCTGGGCCCCCAGGGCTCTTGTCTGACTGATTTTTATTTACAAGATTGCAAATAACAAAACATGAACAGTTGGCTGATGTCCCTGGCACACATTCCTGTGCCCAGCTGGGCTGCAGGGACTTGGCAAAGCTGCCTTTACATGCCTGCTGGCTACTGGAGCACTGGCCCTGGGGCAGGGAAACAACCTTTTCCACCTTGGGCAGGGAATAGAAAGGACAGTGGCATGAGAGAAGACAACATCTGAAGGAAAACTAAGGGATGTGAGGGGAATAGGCTTGCACTAAACAGTTGTCTCCACTCAGTCCTCAATGTGATTTCATGTTTCCTGCAGCAGCTGATTTTTTCCTGTGAGTCTTTCAGGTCTTTCCCTGTCCAGATAAGGGTGAGAAAGCTCCCATCCTCCTTCCACGAGCTGCTTCCTCTGGACACTGGCTGGGCTCCCCAGAGACTCAGGCCAGGCTGCCAGTTGTTGAGTCCTTCTAAGGGTGCCCTGGGAGGCCCTGGATGCCGTCGCAGTCTTTGCCACCGGGTGGCAGCAGATGCTCGGAAAAAAAAGAGTTCAACTCAGCCTTGAGCATCAGTTTCCTGGAAAACTTGAACTCTCCGTAATTACTGTACAGAAGGCATGGTCAAAGAGCAAGACTTTCATAAACGCTGCAGCATGGGCTTCCTCATAGCAGGGGAGAAGAGGCCTGTGAGATCCAGGATCACCTCCATTGCAACCCTGCATGTCTGTGGCTTTCCTTGGGCTTTATTTGTTTTGCAAAAACAAGTTTCTATTTCCAAAACTTCCCTGATTCCTGTTTTTACCCTCATGACTGTGCATCTTTTGACTTTATTTCATGTAGCAGAGTGTTCACAATTCTCTTTTGCTTCACTTGTTACTCTTATGGGCTGGGTGACACAGGCCCTTTAAGTGAGTTTGTGTGTATGCACATTTATATCCTGGAGGAATGCAGTCTAGGAATTCTTGTCTGGACTCTTTACCGGCTATGTGGCCCCGCGCGGGTCACACCACCTCCTGGTGCCTTGGTTTCCCTCCCTGCAAGCAATGCTTTTGATGCCCTTGTATGGAAACAGGGATATAAACACAAGGCAGCTGCCCTGAGACTATTTGTTTCTTTTAGATGGCCTCAACTCCAGGCTCACTCTTGAACTTGAAAAATACACAAGCCATGCAATAATATTTAATATAACAAGCCAGCTAGCAGCAGCCCTCTTCCACACCATTCAGCAGCTGGGTGATGGCACAAAGAGTTTTCTTCTAGGCTTCTTGGCTTTCTTGGTTTGGCTGTTGCAGAGAGCTGAAGGAAGGAATCATTGATCCAGCAGATACACTGCAGTGATTGATGGCTGTCAGACAGTATTGGTGTGGTAAGGACTGGTCTTGGTTGTATTCGTAGAGGATACCCTACATAAAATGGTTCTGACCTTATTGATTAGTCCTCTCTTTTCTGCACATGGCACCTGTGATTTGAGAGGGGACCTATCTCAAGATGTCTTACAGGGAGTTTGGCTTTCTGTGGGATAAAGGGTATGGGGAAATCACATCACAAACTTTGCTTGTAAAGGGAGAAACAAAACCTATTCTGCCTTAGTGAAGTACCCATCAGCACCCCTGAAAGGCACGGAACAACCTTAGAAGGACAAGGATGAACGTTCTCTAACTGGGCTGCAGTTGAAGAAGCCAAGCTCAGTAGAGTCTCTAGGCTTGTTTGAAATGCTTGGTTCCTATTTTATAGCTGCAAAGGCCACTTCTACAACCTCGTCAGCAACTAGTATGTGCTCTTGCATAGTGCATGAGTGTAGGGGTGTTGTAGATACTTGAGACATAAAGTAATCTGGCCATCGAGTGCCAGAAGTGTCTCAAGTCCTAGTTGCTCAGTCAGAAGTGTTTAGCTTTGTTTGTTCCAAGACAGCAATGAGGAAGATGCCTTGTCACTCCTATGAGAGCAGACAAGAACAAATGGCCCAGGGACAGTCAGCAACTCTGGCTGCTTCTATATTTCCCAATTGAAAATGAAGGAGGTAGTCTGCCCCATTTTTAATTCTGCTTATACTAAAAACAGCCCCTCTGGATCAGTTTTTGTACAAGTTTGGAAGGGGTCGAAGTCACCAGAGGCTATTGCTCTGCAGGTACCTTTGTCAGGGTACCTGCAGGTACCCTTTGGGAGGGAGAGAGGATGGAGAAATGGATGTGGGGGTGTATGCTGGTGTAATCTGTCATGACTGACTGAATCCCAGCCAGGTGGAAGTCAGTCAAGAGTAGCCAAAAGCAAACTACTGGATAACTCCAGGAATGAGCTTGGAATGAATCAGTGCGTTGCTAAGATCAAGCCTTCTTTGGCTTTCATGTTGTCCTCACAGCCAGGTGTTAACCCTCTCCCCACCAACCCTGCCAAGTATGTGTGACAGTTTAAGCTATGCCCTTTGATATTTAGCATCTCCTGTGCTAGAGACCCATGTTTGTAAAGTGAGAAAGAGCAAGAGCCTTGGCCTTCTGCCCACCATGTAAATGGGATCCAGCTGGTGGCTTTTCAGCTTTTATTTTTAATACAGTTTTTGGTTAGGAGATAAATGACAGCACCCTGTTCTGCCATGCACCAAGGAGCACATCTCCCTCATCCTCCATGCAGGAACATGAGAGCCTGTAGATTTCTCCTCTTAACTTGCCATGACTTTTTTGATGGCAAAAGGTGATTTGGCTGGAGCCAGACTCACAGATCACTGATTTGTTGTTTCCTGTGAAGAACTGCTCTGTGAGGTCTACCCAAGAGTTCATCCTCCAGCCCACCTGCTCAGCTCCTCACCTTTTGCAGCATTGCTGATGGGGAACAGCTCATTCATGTCACTGAATGCTTGTGGAGGAATGATAAAATTTGACCACCTTCTCTACTCCTCATCCACCTCTGCTGTTTTTGTTTCCCCCCAAGTACCTCTGCCTTTTCAGAGCTGGAAGGTCAGTTTAAATCCTGCTTTGATCAGCTCCTGACTTGCTACCAGCTCCTGCACAGAGCTTGTTGCTTGCATTTTAACTATATCCCTGGAAAAGAGCCTATTTAAATGACTTTTTCATGTGTCCATGTATAAAAACATTCCTATGAGCGCTTCCTTTGAGTTGCCTTTTCTGTATTGATACATAGGGATGGCCAAACTATTCTTACCTTCTCCTGTAACAGATGAGAAATTGCTGCTGTTAATTCCATTTAATGACTGAATTCACTAGGTGAAACACAGCTCTCTGTTCACTTGTTAAGATCTGCTGTATTGTAAATACTTTTCTCAGTATGAAAGGTACTTCTGCCATTTCTGATGTCCCTGGTCCAATACCAATATTGATTTCTTACATTCAGAGAACAAGATTTACTGCTTATTTTCTGGAGTAATTTCCTTGGACTGCAGTACCATCTTTCTAGCTTCCAGAAATACCCTTTCATTTAGCTCTTACTGCAAGGCCCCCAGCCACTATCTAGCTCCTGGCATTTGTGACTTCACCTCATGTTCTCCACTTTTGTCCTGAAGATGCAAAGACCAGTCATAGATTCACCCTAAAAACAAAATTCACAATCTGTGGGTTTGGCTGGGAAAACTTTTTGACAGTATCAAAGGCCAGAGGCATCAACAAGGCTCAACCCTGAGCCAGTAACCAGCTTTTTGAAGAAGACAAGTAAGAAGAGAAGACAAATAATTCCCCTTTGGTGTCTTTGTATTCCTTTGTATTGTTTTTTATTGTTTTTTGCCACGTTGGTATATAGGCTTGCCCAGTCTGATTATCTTCTGCTTTCAGTGAAATGCAATTATTAATTCTGCTTGCTGATAACCTAGGCTTATGAGTAAAATGTATCTGTTCTAGTGCCAAGGTATTTGGACAATATATATGGACACTGAATATTTCCTGCAGATTGCAAAGCACATCTATGTTCTCTGTGCATACAAGCTCTGGAGAGACACCCAGTTGAATTAGCAGTGACTGGGGAAGAAGCTCACTTGTTAGGATCAGGATGCAGTAAATAAAATATTAACAAGAGGAGATAGGTGAGCCAGGAGATATAAACAGGGCTGTGCAAAAGCTTTTTTAGGAAGAAATGCTGTGGGGACCCCACAGTAAAAGGAGAGACTCAAAATACTATATTCTGTTTGCTGCCTGCCCCTGTGGAATGCCTGGTATTATGAAGTCTTGGACTTCTGGGAAATCAATCCCATGCACATGACTGTGCTGCTCTTTTCCCAACAGCAAGGAAGGAGTTCAGCACAAGCTAGGGAAAAGATGTGAGAAGCTTCTCTAACTGACTTGTGTTTTCGCCTTTGTTCCATTCATTAAATTAGCCCTTTAAAGATACTAGTATGGGTTTTTAATGGTTCAGTGCACAGCATGTGTTTTATGAGGTTGATCTGCCATTGGTGGCTCAGTCTTTCTCAGTGCTTCAGCTTCGTCTTCTGTAGACTGAGTGGTATGAAGTTTGCATTGAGGATTAAATCCTCTGAGATCTTAAGTGAAAAGGATTCTGAAGGAGCTCAACGTTGATGCTGGGAAGCCATGATGAAAAAAGGTTGTCCATCTGTCCTAAGTGAAAGATGTGTTGGATTTTGGTCTGGTTACTAGCAGCTTTGGCAAGAATGAATAAATGTTGAGAAGGTTTGGCCTAAAAAAAAGCTCAGTATTTAAAGTGGAGCCTTTGACCCAGTCTTTCTTTTTGCCATATGTGTAAAACATGAGGAGGTGTTTTTGCCTCTGAATTATGTGCCTGCTCTGACAGCATCATTAGCACTGGGGTAGAAGGTACCCCTTGTTCCTTCTTACAGCTGCTTACTCTGCTAAGGGCGTTGGTTCAGGATGGAGGATCAGGCTGGCCCACAGTTCCAAAACTGTCAAAAAAAGACACCTGTATAAAGGATGAAAAGAAGGAGAGTTTAGTTTTGGTTTTCAGTCTGTGGGTTCCAAAAATGTACAGTTCAATTAAAATAAAAACACTCAATGGAAAGTGGTGTCACCTAATGTGTGGACATTGGGAGGATGGATCTCATGCACTGGCTGGTTTCATGGAGCACCTAGCAGGAGAACCACTAGATGGGGTAAAACAAGGTCAAACAAGTCCTTCTAGGGCAAAAGAGCAGTTAAAAAATCATTTTGGTTCTTAACAGGAAGGCAGCGAAGCGACTAAAAAGCGGGTGTGATATGTTGAGATAATCTAATATAAGAAAGTACCCTGGAGGCAGAAGAAGCCATGTTTAAAACCATCAGCAGCTGCTGGAAAACCTTATCAGGAACAGCAGGAAGTTGGAATAATCAATCCTAAGAAGAACACAGTTCATTGCTGCAGCAGGTAGTGCTGTGAAATATTTTACATCTTAGCAATGTGACTTGGGTTGTCCAAAACCCAGTAGCTGAGTAAGACTTAAAAACAAACAAAAAACAGCCCCAAAACTCAAAGAAACAAAAAGAAAAACCAAAAAAACCAAGCTGGCCTTACTGTTTAGTGTCAATAAGGGTCATATGCCCCTTTTTGCAAGAGGTCCCTGAATCCAAATCCTAGACAGTAAAGATATGTTCTGCCAAAGAGCTTGGCTAGTTAACTGGATAGCACATCTTTCATGTATCAGGTTAAACTGGCACATAATGTTGAAGTTTTAAGAACTGCTGTGTACCTACCATTGTAGCTGTGAAAGAATATTTGTTAGGATTATTTTAGTAGGATGCTTTGAGATGTGGGAGAACAGACTAATTTGTATGTGAGACAGACACTTCCGTGAAGGTTTCCCAACCTCCTAGCTACTGGCTAAGTCCAGTCAGTGGCTGTTGCAAAGAAGGAGCAGCTCATTTTTCTGCTTCTATTGTTATTGTGCACTCCAAGGTTAAAATTTATAGAAAATGGCTATGGTGCTGAGAGAAATAAAAAAACCCTGGTGACTCCCTGACTTGGAATCCAAAGTAAAGCAAATCAAAACAAGCTTGTGTGATTCACAACTTAAAATTAGTTTGGGCTCCTGAAGATTTGTGACTTAGGAATCCAAATCTCAGCTTTGTAATTTTGTGCCTTCCCTTTCACACTACACAGTCTGGTGCAAGGATTCCTCTCTGGGTGCTAAGAGTGCCTGGGTTGATTAGTCCTCCTCCTTTAATGTGTGCTAAAGTAAATTAGTGTTCTATATTGCTCTGGAAATGTTTTAACCAATTGTGTTCCTCAGGCAGGTAGGCACTATCCTTGTTCATTTTCACAAGTCTCAACCTTGTATGTGTGTATGTACATACCTATGTATGCGTAGACAAATACTTAAATATTTGTATCTATGTTCACAAATACATAGAAGAGATACCAAGAAACTGTTGAGTGAAAGGGTAGGAGTCAAACAAGGGAGGGAGGATCTAGTTTGTGGTGCAGAAGGGAAGAGAAGCTTTTGCAGGCCTGCTAGAGGAAGCAGATAAGACAAACCATCAACTTTTAGCACTAGAAGGCAGTGAGCACTGGCACATCTGAGCTTTCAGCCACTGCTCTGATCATGGCTTGACGGAAATGGGACAGAAGTTCAGTATTACCACTGGCTGAGCACAGGATAATGAGGGCACAGACAACCATGGCTGGGCTCATTAGCCATTCTGCTGCCCAATTAGGCTTGGAGCTAATTGCTCATTAACGAGACTGTACCTGCTGAGGCAGCTGGGCTTCCCTAGAATTCGCGGCTGGAGCCACAGTAGAGACTGGGGAGAACAGAAGCAAGATTTGAAACCAAGGAAATGGAAAAACTCGTCTGCCACTGAGGAGGGTTTTTGCTGCCTCTGCCGCCACTCCCTGGGGACAGGAGCTCGATTCCTGGTACCACTGCTGCCTGAAAGGCACGTCAATTAGCCCTGAGCTCCCACTGAAGGCTTCCTCTTCCTGGCATCCCGCAGCCCTGACACTAATGACGTGGAAAAGGAGTGGCTGAGGCAAAGATGCTGGGGAGCTTAAGGTGGAGGGTTATTCTGACCTATATTTCTCTCCTGAACATCCTCTGGAGGGAGGCCAAGTTGCTGACAAAGAGCAGGAAATGTGGTGATTGGAAACCCAACAGTCACAGCCAAGGGGCAGGAATAGGCTGCTGGAGAAAGCAGATTGCAATGCTTTGGTCAAGTCCATCCCTGCAGGATATAGGCCAGCAATGTCTTCTGGAAAATGAAAGCTGGAAGCAATAATATGCTTAACACCACTCACATCAGTTGTCTTTTGACACAGACTTATTTCATTCAGCAGTGAAAGCAGAGGGACTACATTGAGAATGAACTCCTGTGTATGTCCAAAGGTTATCTACAACACAGATAAGTATGACAGTCCCTTGACCACACACAGGCAGAGGCATGTGAG
>NW_009954555.1:2604565-2655515 GCF_000747805.2 Chaetura pelagica
TGATATGCTGTGATGGAGGTCTGGGTTGGGTTCAGTTATGAGTTTGTTACTTCCTTTCACTTTATTGTTTTCCCTACTATTCTCTACAGTGGTGTTTTGTTGAGTTAGGCTCTTCTTTTTTTTTTTTTTTTTTTTTTCCCCACTAAACCAGTATAGGGGAACGTGTCAGCATGGTCCCAGGCTTGGGTGGTGGGTTTTTGTGTGCGATGTTCGCACAAAAACGGGCTGGTTTTTATGTGGCTGTGAATAGTGTGTAAATAGTGGACAGGAGAGAGATGTCTTGCCTGTGTTAATAGGTCGGTTTTGCACTCTTCTCTGGCCTCATTACTATAGGAAGGAGTGTACTGGGCTCCAGCAGAGTGCAAAATAGTTTTATATTGTGAATGTGTATGGGACACTAGCTGGCAAGGAGGTGTACAGGGTGATGATGTTAACAATTCCCAACTTCAGTGATTCTATTTTAAATTTCTTAAGAATTGCTATATTGTTCTTTTTACTAAGGATAGAAAATATTTTTCCTATGGCTAGCTGAAGAATTTTGAGTCATGGAGTCAGTGAAGGATCTTGTATGCCATGCATGACAGACCTCAGAGACCCAGCTGTTGTAAAGACACATCATACAGTAAAGAACCAGGCCTTTACTATGAGACATACTGAATAGCTTCCTTTTCTCAGTGGCAGGATTAAAACCACATCATTTTATCTAATCAAAATAAACTTAATGTTGTCTGAGTCTTAGTGATACAGTGTCTCTCCAGAGAACTCCATTCCAAGTAATTCACTAGCGAGTGCCATAGTGACATACAATAGGAACAGATACTGGTTCTAGAGGGAGATAGGAGAAGGAAATGACAGGTTTTGGGAAGGTGTTTCACAGGTGCAGGGTAGAATGCTCCTATATGTATGATAGGCCAGTGTGCACTCCTGAATGTAGATGAATGAGCAGAGGTGCGACAGGAAGAGATTTTTCAGGTGGCTAAATTGCACTTTTGGAAGGTTTTCCTTAAAAAAATAATAAAAAGTCAGTGCTATTTAGTCCCTCAAGTGCCATGTTTCTCTGAGGCCTCAGACAGAGATGGGTGCCCAGCCTTTTTTTGTAGCATTACATATCTTATGTCCTCTCTGCATAACTTTGTATTTTCCATTTGCCCAAGCTATTTTTGAGGGGGGCTGGATGCCACCTGAGAGCAGCAATGGAATTATTGCCCAAACATCCTATTTTAACTTGCAGACTCTGTGTCAATGGGATGTAGGGAACCACTGGCTTAGGCTTCACACTCCTGTGTATTTTGGAACAGTCTCATATGCTTTTTCTGTGAAGAGGTGGCTGCAGGAGAGGGAATGGGAAGGGAAGGAATGCATTTCTCATTAAGTACAGCAGCCTCTCTGCTCTGGCAGCCTAAGAGAAATTTTTCCTCCCTCTCCAGGCCCTCTACCCCCTGCAGCTTGCTGATTATTTTTGGCTGAGGTGGAAGGCACAACCCTAGTGTTTTTCCTATAGGGAAGTGACCCAGGCAGGAGGGGACTAAAGCCTAGGCTGTTCCCTTTGTGCTCTTTCAATTAATAGCCACACTTTTGCAGGTCTATAGCTCCTTTCCTCTGAGAACACTGAAGAGCTTTCAACTATTGGGTCTTCCCAGGCCACTGCAATCACCTTCATCTCTGCCTGGGGTGAAAGATGCACAGAGACATACATATTCCCTAGATCACACAGGGAGGCTGTGGCTTTCCATCCACTTTGTTCAGACTTTTTTCCTCAGGCTCTTTTCATGCTGTTGAAGGCCCTTACTCCCTGCTCCGGCTCTGTTGTGCTCTGGTTCCCTCCTGGCTGCCTAGTGCTGTCACTAATGCGTGCAGGATGTGGCTACAATTTTTGAATGGGAAGGTTTTCTCTGGGTTGTGCCTTCAGAGGTCTCTTAAAATACTCTTGAAAAGCTGGCTCTGCCAGGCTTAGGGTTGTAGCTTTTGAGGAATGGTGTCATGTATGTGGGAGTCAGGCTGACTACAGACCATCCACTGGAGTTTCATTTAGAAAACTGAGTGGAGAAGAAAGTTGCGCAGCAGTTGGGTCAGGACACCCCAGTGAGCCTGTGAGTGGTGTCTGCTCCCACTCACAGAAACCACTGCCTTGTGTGCAGGGTTAAGGCATGGATTTGGATTTCCCAGCTTCTCCCCTCTTCACTCCCCCACTACCACAAGGCAAACTCCCCGTGCTCACGAGCAGCCTGGCGTGTTTTCTCAGCTAATAGAAACCACATGAGGAGCATAGTCAAGCACGGCGACAGCTGTTGGGAATGACCCATTTGGGATACAAACAGGAATCCAATGCTGGCTGATCCCTGGGCAGAGCCTGTCCACTGCTCCAGGCCCTTCCAGGGGGTGACTACAAACTCCAGAGCCCTTTCCAGCCCCTGCAGGGACTTATTTTCTCTGGCCTTGGCAGAAGCTCTGTGCAGGAGGGCCAACTTAGAAGCTTTGGGGCATTAAACCTTCCACACCTTTTCTTTCTCCCCTGCCCCTACTGAGCTTGGCTTGTTCTTGCCCTACTCTGAAGGCAGAGTCCCATCCATGTTTGATCTATGAGGCCAGGAGGAGAAGCTGCACAAAGGTCCCCAGACAGAAGTAAATAGGATGTTGTAACAAATTCAAGTCAGCAACAATGCTAATGGCATTGGAAAAAGCAGAATGTATGTACTGAGTGTGTATAGCTAAAGGGGGAGGGGTATGCGTGGCTGCTGATCATACATCCCAGTTTCTGGGGTTTATTTACTGTTTTCAGCATTCCTTGCTGGCTCCTGCTAATTTCCTTTTGCCTTCCAGAACCAGTTCACGGTCCTTGGATGGTAAAGGCTGTCTATGAGATGGTCGGGATTGGATTTTACTTTTTCTTGCTGTGTATCTAACAAAGATAGTGCTTGTTTCAAAGATGATGTGCTTTCAAGCAGCCAAGCCTGAAATGGCAAGGCTGGAGCATCCTGGGGCACTGAGAGTCCTGGCTTCCTCTGAAGGGCAACCTGCTTTTTCCCATCTTCACATACTACATCCCAAATTCCCAGGGTTTGGCTTGCGTACGGTGCAAACTGCTTGTACCCTGCAGTTGCAGATTTGCTTGCTGGTCTGTGACCCAGCCAGCCCTGTATTGCTCCTGCCATTCTCTCTCTGTGTTCAGCAGCCTGGTAATTACTGGAGCAGAAGAGACAGGCGGAGGTGCCACAGCCCTGGCAGACAGAGCAAGCAAGAAAGGAGCTTAGGAGTGAGAGAGCACGTGCCTCCTTGACCTCTCTGAAGGCTTGGCAGTAACACAAATATTTGAAAGGACCCCTAGATCCAGGCGCCGTCTCTTTTTAAAGCAGGAGGGCTCTGTTTTAGGAAGGCTGGCTGTGCATGCAGAAAACTGAGGGAGGGATGGTGACACCTGCTCCGCCCTTGGGCTGCTCCACCCTCCCATGGCTTCGCTCCAGAGCCGGGTGTCACCCAGAGGAATTTGAACTGTGGGATGTGAAGCCTGGATGGCGCCACTGCGGCCCCGGAGTGGGGACAAATGCTGAAATCAGACCCTCGGCCCCCTTGTTCCCTCTGGCTGACTGGCCTGGCTGTCTCAGCAGAGGTGGCTGTGCCCCAGGCAGGATTGCTAAACTGGTCATGGAGGTCTCTTCCCCCACCTCCTGCATCCCATAGCTGCCGCCCATCCTTCTCCCATCTCCCATCACCCGTGCCCTTTTGCACTGACGCTGCCCTTGGAATCAGGCCTGGCAGGTGGGATGTTGTCACCAGGGCTAGAGCAATATGGCACGGTTGAAAAGCGCTCACATCTTCCCTCCTTCCTTTAAAACCGTCACATTCCTTTTGTGGCCTCCAGGCTGCCTGGATACGGCACTCAGCTGTCATGGGATAATAGCCCTCGAGTCCTAATTACAAATCTCCCCGGCTTGATCAGAGGGAGGCTGGGCAGTTCCATCTGGATTGTCTCTCTGGGACTGCAGTGAGGACAGGGCTGAAAGGGGAGGGAGAGTAGAAGAAATGCTGCACAAATGTCGTGATACTCAGAAGCATTCAGGCCTCCAGCCTGAGACAAAAATAATCAGCCAGCTCCAGGGCGCACGGGGCCATGGGGAGGTTTGCTGAAGCAGAGGCTCTGCCATGGAACATAATGAGATGTGCCTGCCTCACCCAGTCTAGCACAGCCCTGTGCACATTAGGAATTGGAAAGGGCAGATGCACTTGATCCCAAAGCATCTCCAGGGGTTCATCCATTAATCCGTCTTGAGCTCCCCCTGGACCTCCTCCAGTGACGGGGGGGAAAGCTAAGGAGGTTTCATTAGCTGCAGCAGCTCCAGTGGAGACTTTGCAAGACCTGCAGAATCACAAAGCTTTATATAATTCTGACTTCCACCTATCAAAAAATCTAGTGGCAGCTGACCAAAAGCTTAAAAAATCATTGGAGAGTAGGCAGACTGACAAGAAGCTTTGTTTAGCAGGCCACAGTAGAAACCATCCATGTGACTGAAAATCTTTCCACAGAACTCAGTGAAAGACAGAGGGGCAAAGCTGACAGAAAGGAGCAGTTTACCCCATGGACAGAGAACACAACTGCTAACCAGAACAGCTGGTTCCATGTAGGTATCTTATCACCTTGCTAGATACAGTTTGATAAATTCCTTTTCTTTTATGTATTTAATGTCATGGGATAATAGCCCTCGAGTCCTAATTACAAATCTCCCCGGCTTGATCAGAGGGAGGCTGGGCAGTTCCATCTGGATTGTCTCTCTGGGACTGCACAGAGGACAGGGCTGAAAGGGGAGGGAGAGTAGAAGAAATGCTGCACAAATGTTGTGATACTCAGAAGCATTCAGGCCTCCAGCCTGAGACAAAAATAATCAGCCAGCTCCAGGGCGCACGGGGCCATGGGGAGGTTTGCTGAAGCAGAGGCTCTGCCATGGAACATAATGAGATGTGCCTGCCTCACCCAGTCTAGCACAGCCCTGTGCACATTAGGAATTGGAAAGGGCAGATGCACTTGATCCCAAAGCATCTCCAGGGGTTCATCCATTAATCCGTCTTGAGCTCCCCCTGGACCTCCTCCAGTGACGGGGGGGAAAGCTAAGGAGGTTTCATTAGCTGCAGCAGCTCCAGTGGAGACTTTGCAAGACCTGCAGAATCACACTGACTATTAACAAAGGCCCCTGCAGTCTGGCTTCCCTTGCTGCCTCCCTCCAGCCACCTGACTCCGCCCTGACTGGGGAGATCCCAGAACCTGTGCTTTTGGCTTTCCCTAGTGCCTGGAGCTGGCTGGACTATAATGGCTCTGGTCAAAAAAGAAGGCATGTGAACTAAGGTGCCTCCCAAACGCATTATTGATTAATGATAAGGCTTGTTATAGAACTTTCCATCCATGGGAGAAAAGACCTCTTGGCCTGGAGGGTTTTGAAGTGACAAAGGATCAGGTCTCCTGGTATTTCACCCAGATCAGGAGTTAAATGTGGACAGGGGAAGAAGTCAGCTGAGAACAGAGAGATACCCTGAGGGCTGGGACATGTTGAGCAAGAGGCAGAGAGGGAAGGTGTAGTTTGTGTGCTAATCTGTGTCATGTTGGTGAGGTGGAGCATTACTCCCCACAAGTTCATATTCAATTGCTGTGTATGGAGGGGACAGTAGTGGGAGGGATGCTTTGGCACTTAGTCATATGATGCTATTTTCTTGATACTGAGAAGCAACAGTTCATTTAAAACCTGTGCAAGATTAATACATGCAACTCTTGCAAAAAATCCAAGAGTCTGGAGCAATAAAGAAATGTGTGGCAGGACTGATCTGTTCTCTGGGGGCTAATGCAGAATGGCAGTTCCCTGCTTGACTTCCAGCTTGTGCTTCCAACCTCTTTCCCCCCACCTCCCCTCACCCTAGCTCCCTGCAGGGCTGCTCTTCCTGGGAGTTATCTGAGGCCAGCAGTGTGGCAGTGGCTGCTGCTGCCACCGCTTCTGCTCCTCTTCCGCTGAGTTTAACCCAAGGTCAAGCAACATCATGGCATTTGCAGCCTTGTGAGTTCTTGAGAGATTTAATTTTCAAAGCGCTCCCAACATCCCCTGGGATAGACTTTGGCTGAGGTCCAAAGCCTGTGACTGCCAAAAGGAACTGTATTAGGCCAGACCAACAATAATAGCTTGCTTGCTCTATTCCAGCAAGGAAAGAAAGAGAAGAAAAGCAGTGGGGAAGATGGGGAAGGGACCCAAGACCTTCTCGGCCTTAAGCAGGCTTAGTGATGCCTACAGGAAAGTGTAACCTACAGTTGACACAATACTAAAGCACATGAGGATGGAGATGCATGTCTACAGAGTCTTGTCTCTTCAAAGACAGCTGCTGAAAATCTGCTGCTCAGCACAGAGGGGTTTGTGTGTGTATATAGGAGGAAAGAATTTATAAGGATTTTTCTCTTGGAAAACAAAGAGAAGGGCCTGCTGCTGGTGCTGCAAGAAACAGTGGACTTACCAGGATGGTACTGCAGTCATGTATCATGCAGGGAAGCACTGGGGAAACTTTTATCCGTGGTCAGTTAGGTGTTGCCCGACCTGTAACATCTTCTACTGTTCCAGCACCAGGCTCCACTAAACATGAATCTCTTTAAATGCTTCCAACCTGATTTGCTACCCTGACTCTTTCAATCCAAAGAGACAGCTCAGCCCTGGTCCATGCTTTCTGCTCTTCCTGTCCTGGTTTTCCCCTTTCTGTCCTGACAGACTCACTATATTTAATTGCTGGGAATCCACTTTGGTTTCTGGGACTCTAACCATCTTTTGTCCCTGGGTTCTTGCAGACCTTCTTTTCTCATGGTTCTCAGTCTAGTGCAGGAGCAGCAGTTCAAAGAACAGCAAAGGGAATCAGCCCCAGTGATGTGTTTAAAACAGCTCTGTCCTGTTTTTGACTCTCAAAGAGGTAACAGGCTAATGGAAGGTACCATTAGGTACCAAAAATGGGTATGTTTAAAGGGGAGGCTTGTCAGAGGAGTATAGAGTACTCCAAGATGTTAGATGTTTCTTTTTGGGATTGTAGGCTTAGTAAGGATGGCATGCAAGGTGAGTGAGGGATGTTGTAGGATTTAGGATTTCTTGGATAGAGCATGATCCCTTCTAGAACCAAACTCCATTCTGAAATTTCCTGATAATTACATTGTGATCCAGATCCTGTTATTCACTGCCTGACCACTTCTATTCTGGTACACTTCAGAGTGTAGATTTGTGTTCTCTGGCTGTTGTCTCAACTGTGCATTCACTCCCTGTTGCTCCAGTCTGTCTAGGTTGAGCTGGATGGAGCTGCCTTTGCCTTTCTCGTCACGGTCTTCCTCAGCTGGGCTATGCTAGGCCAGTCAGGGACTTGCTGAGATGCACTGAGAATGGCCTTTGTCTATCTTTTTACTGTACTCTCTTTAAAGTCCTAGAAGCAAGAAATGAATTAGGAAGAAAGAAGATGGTTATTTTAGATGTTGCTGGTCACAAGCCAGCAAACTGGGAAGGCAGGGAGTGTGGGGAAGTGAGGGTTTACTAAGTTTAAATTCCGCTCATGTTTCTATAGGAATGAATGTAAAACCCAAACCAGGGGTGGTTTTGGTTTTGGTTTTGACCTTGTAAAATGAAAACATGATGGCTGAGCTGTTTGCCAAACCCATTCCCCAGCTGCCTGTGCTCCAGCCTAGCTCTGGTCCATGGTGCTGCCATCCCTCCCAGCTATCCTGGCAGGCAGAGGCTGTAGGAAGCGGGAGGCCTGTTTCTTCCCAGATGGGCTTTAACACTTGCCTGCAGCAGCCAGCCGGGTAGGGGGAGAGCTGTCTCAGATGCACTTAAACCTTCACTCTATAATCACGGCTTCCTTTGTAACTTTATTGTGCAGACCTACACGGAGTAGTCTCTGTAACCATGTTTTGGGCTCTCTGGTGGAGTTAAAAACAGAAGCTTTGCCAGGCAGGGAGTAGAGCTGCTGGGTTTGTTGGAAGGCAGAGCAGCCAGATGGTGACAGAGATGGGGAGGGGAGGACAAGGGGAGTTTGTGAGAAAGGAGCTCCATATATTCCAATTTCCATTTGGGACTCTGCTACCATGAGAATGCCCTGACAGAGGCTGGCTGTGGCAAGATGCAAAGGCCCAGAGCTGCAGAAGTGAGCAGAGACAGGGGAAAATGTGGGAAGGCAGATACATGTGGCCATGTCACCACATGCTGGAATGGAAATATATATATACACTTGTATCTTCCAAAGAAAAATTTGGGATAACCTTAGCTCGGGGTTGGAGGATGACTCCAGCCACAGAACTGCCTTTGCAGGAGAGGGGTGGCTTTGAACTTGCTTGTTCTTTTTGACAAGAAGTAAGCATAACACCTATGTCCTCTTACAAAGACAGAGAGCTGGGCCCCTCAGAGGGTCATGATGTATGGATTTGAGGAGGAATGGTTTTCCAATGCTATTTTCTGTTATGTGGACAGATCACAATTTAAGGCATGTATTTGACTGCTCCCAGATCTTAAAATGTCTGTGGCAGGATCTTCACCACAATTGTCACAGACTGGCTTTATTAGAACTACAACAGGAAAATGTTTATTGGCTTTAAATCCACCCACCACTAAACCAAATTCAAGGAGTGAATTCTTATGGATGGGGAGCAGAAATGTGACAATGTTCTTACTTCAGAAATGTATTTTGATGTTCTGCTGGGGAAACTTTATCATATGGTCTGTTACTCCATCTTCCTCCTGCTAACAATCAATAACACGAGTATGTAGCCAAATTGTTAGATGGACCACTGTTTCTAGCCATGGAAACGGAATTTAGGAGTGTTTTCAGCCTGTCTGAAAATCAACATGTGGGCCTGCAAAAGGTCCTGAACAATGTATGCAAGTAAGTGTCCTGTCCTTCCACGTGTCTCTTCTGGGTAACTGCAGAGAAGGCTGGACAAGGTGGCAGGGTTTCTAACAGCAGGGCTTGGGTGCTGAGCACAGCCCATTTTCCTCAACTTTGGCCTTACCCCTTAGTGTTTGTCTTCAAGGAGGGTGGAATTTCCTACTGAGCGTGTTAACAGCACACTTGGGCAAGTCAAGCCCTGCACGTGAGGCTGGAAATTAATCTGTTTGGGATTTTTGTTGACAATATACAATGCCCCTTTTAAAAAGGGGTTGACATATGGGGAGGTCTTAGCTCTGAACATGGGGAAGATCAGCTATAAATAAACTTGTGACACAGCTACTGTATATTGCCAGAGTGGCTGCTGAGTTTCCTGAAGACTGCAACAAGTGGTAGTTTAAAAAAAAAATCAGGGGAAAGGGGAATAGTCTTCCAAAATATGGAACACCTCATAAAGCTGGGGAGGTAGGAAACAAGACAAGCAATCCCAGCCATGGTTGAAACTCAGAGGAGGCATACTGTACAGTACATAAAGCCCAGGGAATCAGCTCAGGATGCCAACTAATGAGCTTTTTAATTAGCTGCAATTGCAGGCAAGGTTTAAAACCCAAATAAGTAAGTAAATTAAAGATTTTAAAAGTTGAACAGACTCAATGAGGGGTCAACCTTTAAAAATATTAAAATGTCAAAGCAGTTAACTTTACAGTAAGTTAGCAGTCCTGAAGCAGAGCTGCCCCTTTAAGGAAGCAGAAGGCTCTTGTTTTTCTGGTCTGAAGCCCTCTGGCTTGAATATGCCATCTGTAAAGATCCATAAATCATCCTGCACTCAGCAGTCTGGAGTCCAGCAGGGTCTCCATGTGTCCCGGCCCTTGCCTGGAACCTGCAGGGCATTTTCTGGGAGCGGAGGGTCCCGGCCAGGTGCTCCTTTTGACTGCAATCCGGGTGTTGCTCCCCAGCTGCATCCCGTGAGGCCATGGGAGCCATGGCCAGGAAACTTGCAGTCAGCTTGGAAGGCTTCATTCCACTGCTCTGCAACAGTGAATGGTCTGTACAGATTGCACTAGCACTCCCTGACTTTTGAACACTGCGGGAAGTCCAGTTCCATCACATTGAAGGGTGACACAATGGGTGGGTGGGTTGTCCCCCACCTCCCAAGCCACGTTGCCTCCCAGCACTCTTCCATCTGAATGCCTGACTCCCTTGGAATTTGTCTTTCTGTTTCACTGTGGGTTCCTCTGTGAGCATTCTCATGTCAGCTTGTCCTTACCCTTGATCTGTGTCCATCAGTTGGTCTTCTGAGGACTTGAAAAATCGGATAGTCAATTCCATGTGACTCATCTGCAAATACAGGAGAGAAGGATCTGTGGAGACAGATCACAAGTGTTTCACGAGTATGAGTTCCTTTTCCCTAATTGTACCCAGGGGGGGCAAGGCAGGGTCAGGCTCAGGAGCATAAGGTTTTACATATCTCTTTACCTACAGCATCTGAGAGCTGTAGTTCTGGAGCTGAGAGTCCTGGAGCTGAGAGTCCTGGAGCTGAGTCCTGAGAGCTGTAGCATCTGGAGCTGTAGCTCCTCAGGGAAGATGAGTGGACTTTTGTCATACTCATTTGCTGGCCGTGCTACTAGACACATGGGATATAAAGAGGAAGTCTGTAGGCAGGGATGAAGTTTGTGGACAGGCTTAGGTTGCACTCCTGTTGAATCTCAGCAGTAGGCTTTATCTCAAAGAACCAGCATGTATCCATGTTGTCAGTCTAAGTGACTCCACTAAGGCCAGAAGTGCCAAAACGGGTTTGATTGTGTGCAGAAGAATGAGAATGTGACCCATAACTGGAGAACATTGAGAAATGACAGGATGTGGCTTGTGTAGCATTAGGATTAAGCGGTGGTTTTTCCAGATGGCTCACCCATCACCCATCAGACTTGCAGGGAATCATGTTTTTTGTATTTTCAGCAATTTTTGCAGCTCATATCATGGTTCAGAGGGCAGCAATATTTATTTAAAAGTTAAAAAGTCACTGAAATTAAAGTGGGCTTAGGGGCATTTTATTTTAAACTACTGTGGATGGTGTTAGCCTGATGTTTTGGGATGCTGGAGCAGCCTGTGTTGCACTACATCATGTGTCTTGGTGTTCAGGGGTTTGTCACTAGTGATCCTGATGTGGCTGTTGTGCAGTGGAACAGGCACCCATCCTCTGTGACACAGCTGGATGCAGTGGGACATTCCTGGGCTTTGGAGGAAACTGGGGCATTGCTGGCCACAAACTGCCACCTTTTTCACATTCTATGTAAACGTACATGTCAGAAGCAATTCAAAATCACCAGGATGTCCCCTAGTGCCTTTGCAAGCAGGCAGAGCAACTGCTCTTCATTATGCTGATGCTCCTGGCTGCCCTCAGGGATGGAGAATACTAAACACCCTTAGTGTCCCAAGTACCATGCTTTGGAAAGCCAGGCAAGGCTTTCCAAATTCTCTCTCTAAATAGTACTGTCACACAGGCAATAATCATATCTTACAGTGTTTGGAACAGAAGGAAATGAACTTGTCTGTAATCATGGTGCTTTGTTAGGGCCTTTTGTCTAAAGTCCTCAAACAGCTTTGTACATAGCAATTGATAAAGCCTTAGTTTGCACTTCCAGGAAGATAAATATTATTGTCCTAGGGGAAGGCTGAGACATGAAGAGGTCAAGTGAGCTGCCCAGCAGAGAGTTAGGCATTGACAGAGCTAGGACTACAGGCCAAATTTCTGGCATCCTATGCCCATCTGGTAGAGTGCTGCTCTCTTTCACCTAGAATGAGTCTAATATTTCAGGAGGCTGAGCAAGATGGGAGTAAGTATGGAATGGAGAAACCTTTTGCTCTGTTTTTCTAGTTGGTTGTAGTTTTACTCATGAGTAAGTGCTTTATTGCATCCTCTACCTTTCCGTTCTTGAGACTGCCCTGATGAGAAGCTGCTTTTTGGACCAGTGTTCCCCTCTGGGTCAAACAGTGCTATCATACTTGATAAATCCCTGGTGACACAAGTAGAATTTGGATCCAGGCTTTGGAAAGAACAAAAGAGCTAAGCATGAACCTCTCAAAATGAGCTAGTCCTGTGGGAAAGCTATTCTTTAAGCAAGACAATAACGCACAAATTCAAAGCTGTGAGAATGTGGATATGCAATAAGGACCAAATGTTCAAAATGATGATTTACTGAGACTTGTGTAAAAGAAGGTGAGGGAGAAATCAGAGAGGTGGGAGGCAAGGAAGAATCCAGCCCCCAGTGGCCTTGAAAGCAATCTGCAAGTGACTGCTGTCTCCATGCTAATGGATTTGCTGTCACCTCTCTCTGCCATGAGGTGACAGATTTTTCTGTCAGATGAAGCCAGAACCAATACCCATCCATCACTGTGAGGACAGACAGGAGTAGAAGGAGGCATGGAAGGGGAGAAAGCAAGCCATGGAGAAATGTTTCTCTGGCTTCCTTTCTTGTCAGTGCTGAGTCATGGGGAAAAAGGTCTTCTACATACAGGTATTGAGGATAGGAATATTGATGTCCGACACTGAAGGGATAGAGGGATCTGAGTCTGGGGACAGGAGACTTCTGTTCCTTCTGTCTCTTACTGAATTGCAGGGATAAAGTGTTACGGTTAGAGCTTCCTGTCATACCTTTTCACTCATTCACTGCAGTGTCAGAGCTGAGCATGAGGTAAAGGCAATGTTCTGTCAACCTGGACCTGTGTTGTGGGACAGGAAAAAAAAGTGCTCCATTTCTGCAGGCTGGAAACATTAAAGACTTATCCCTTTAGTTCGCTTTGGCATCTTTGGGGTAGCAGAAGAATGAGGACAGGGAGGAGCTGTAAACCTCTTTTTCTTCCCTCAGATTCACAACCCTGGAATGCTGTTTCTGTTCATTGAGACAGGTTCTTTCACTAATAATGTTATTTCTTGTACATGGAGAAACAATGTCTGACAAACAGGGCAGGTATGTGGAAATATTTCTAGGTGCCTAACCATCCCATAAAGCCAAAAGGAGTTAGGCACTTACTTCATTTAGGTGTTCTTCTAAATCTTGCAAAGAATGCTTCTCAGTCCTTTGTCATCTAAGTAACTTTGTAGATCTGGCCCTAAAAAAATTTGTATGGGCTGTTTCTTTCTAAATTGTTCTTACAAAGAGTTAAGAAGGGGAAAAAATCCTGTAGCTTTTTGCTGAAAAGCAAAGAGCATGAGAATGTTCCTTTAAAATTAATTAGCATACATAAACCTTGGGCTACTGTTGAAGCTTTGCTGCTCCCAGGCCTCAGACTTTGCATTTGGTTTTTTTATTTGCAATAGGCTAACGTGCTTTGACACTGCTCCCCTCTGGGAAGTTCCTGATGGGCAGTGTCAGTATTTCCTCCTGAAAAAAAGAAAAGGAAAAAAAAAAACCACAACAACAACAAAACAAACCAACCCCAAAAAACCTCTAAAGTGTTGCTCTACAATATGCTTTTCAGACTTCAATTACAGGGTGTGCAGGCATAGAAGCCTCCACCTGGAGAAAATATCTCCAACTCAACCTGTGCATTTCTTGCATCCCTGGAGTGCATTTTTGTTATATCTTCTTCTCCTTCTCCTCTTCAGAAAAGAAGGAGAATGTGACTATTCACTGTCATTTTTGGCAGCTGCTGGACTAGCTTATATTGGTGTCTGAGCCAGACTGCTGTACTGTCAACTGGAAATGCTCCAATTTTCAGGAGTCAGGCACCCAAAACCTGGAGATTGGCATGAAGGTCAGGAAAATTCTATACAGGTATTTGGAGGACTGTTTCGTTTTATTTTGCTGATTTTGTTCTGCTTTTTTACTACTTCAGTTTGACATTTTAATGGTCATACTTTCAGGTTTTCCTAAAAACTCTCAGAGGCTAGGAATTCTCTCAAGTGGGAAAGATACAGGTCAGAGACATAAGCACTTTACTCCAGGAGTAAAAGCTTTGTGAAAACCACTAAATATCTGAAGACTTTTGTGATAAAATCACAAGTGTTGGCAGCAGCTGAGGTGTATTTTCTCTGGGGCTCTAGTAGTGCTGTTTGGGAAGGTGAAATTCACACCGTTGTTTTCCTTTCCATCTGGACAGTTCTGTCCATTGAAAGAAAATGAGATAGGGTAGAAAGGCTACATCCCAACTCCCACCAGTAACTGGCATACACTCATCTATGGGATTGCTCATTGCCAGCACTGTCCAAAACCTGTTTGATTTCTTGATAGTCATTTTCACTGGGTTCCTATAGCCCCCATGCTATTAAACTAAGACCACAGCTCTCAATAACCTCTCTTCTGTCTATATGTGCAAGAGTTGAATTCACTGCTTTTTAAAGTCCCCAAGCAAATTTCTTAAGCTTATATGGTTTCTATAGAATTTTAAATAGTTCATTGTTTAACAGTGAAATCTTTACCATAAAGCACTCTTCCTTGAGTTAGCAGCATTTCATTATCCAACTATTGTGCTTGTTTTATCCTTAAGAAGACTTTCAATAAGCTGACCAAAGTCACCTTTGTCAGGCTTTAATGGCAGGTATTTGGGGGCTGGGGGGAGAAGAGGGGCCATTCTACACAGGGACTATGCAGGGGGACTGTAAAGACCAGCATCATTTTACTGACTTTATGCTCTTCATCAGCAGTTTCGGTGAGGCTGTGCTGGCTAGTCCATCACTGGAGACTTTAATCCCTCCTGAACTTGCACTTGAATACCATCTGGCCTTGGTGATTTACTGCCTATGAGTTCCTCTGCTCAGTTCATAACTTCCTCCTTGGAGATTTTGGTGTCTGCTAAGGCCATGTTCTGATTTCCCATGGAAAGGGCTTTCAGAATAGGAATCTCTCCATTGTCCTCAAAGGAAGAGAAAAGATAGATAATTAACTTTCCTCCTACTTTGTTTTAAAGGGACTGAGGGCTTGTAATAATGCATACATCCTTCTTGCTTCTTATTTATGTATCCTTCTGGCTTAAGAGAGTCTTTATTGTTAAATGTATTTCTTCTCATGTTTTCTTATTACCTACTCTCATTCCCTATTTGAAACTCTTAAGATACAGATTATATTCTGAATGGCCACATAATAGGGGGGCAATTGTCTTTCTCAAGGATGCTGAGAAAATTTTGTACTTTTTTCTCTGAACTGTCCTGATTTTATTCTACCTCCCATGAATCCCATACACAAAAGCTCCTTTTGCAGTGTCCAAAGTGGCTCACCAGTTAATGGGATGGTGTGGGATTTTTTTTTGCCCCCAAATTCTTTAGTTCCATTTTCTTTTATGTAGTTGAATAAGGATCTAAAAAGACCTAAAAAAAAAACCAAAAACAAACAAAAAAACCAACAACCTGTGTTTACTGCATCTTTCAGTTGTTCCATTTTAAACAATCCTGCAATACAATACTGGTGACTTTTCTCCAACAGTTTGTATTAGCTGGGATAAGTGAATCTTCATTGCCTGCCCCTAACATGGTAGTAATGACTAGGAACAAAAAACCCTGCAGATTGCTCTTTGTGAAGAGCACCACAGCACATTCTTGGTCGTGTGTGGCTAAGCACTCCCTTGCCAACTCCGGCAGGAATACCCAGAAGGAGGCAGGTCTGGATGCACCCTGGAATTGCTCTGGATATGTCTAGTCTGCATTGCCAAGCAGAGATCTTCTGCCTACCTTTGAGTGAGCTAATTGTGAACTGGAAAAGAGAGAGTGCCTGTTAGATACTCCACCCAAGATAATTACCTAATTACCTGAGAAGCAGGGTTAATTAACCTAGGTGGATGGCCACAGTCATGATTGTGGTGCTTCTGTGAACTGAGCTGGTCTCTGGTGTGTGGATGGACAGCTCATGTAGGGATAGCTGTGATACTTCTATTTAAATGTGCTCTGTGATCCCCTTAATGTATCAGGATGTTGTGAATGCTAAATTAATTAACTTTCACTGTGATTTCATGCCTATTTAATGATCTCTTTGTTATGGGTGGAGAACTGAGGCACAGAGCAATTAGGGACTCTCTCAAGGTCACCCAGGAATTCTCTGGGAGAGCTGGAGATGGAAGCCAACATTTCCTATCAGGGATTTAACCACAGCACCTCCTTTTTACTCTCTTGAAGAGCTGTGGACAGGTGCATTGGCTTGGAAGCTGCATCCCAAGGATGACTGGCTGCAAGTTTTTGGTGGGAGATGTGTGGGATTAACTCTAAGGAACTGTGGGTTCATTCAGAGGCTTCTAGATGAACCCTCACTGTGGCATCGCAGCTCTGTTCAAATGCAGAAATGAGATTAAAGGTGAAGTTTCAGCCCAAAGCTCATCCTCAGGCAGGAGAGAAAATAGAACTAAGTGAGTTCTCTGGGTTTTTCCCCAGCCTGGAGATGCTCCCTTGGCCAGAATGTAATTTCTGATTTTATTTGTGCTGTCCTCTCCCAGTAACCCCTTCTTCTGTGTGCATCCTGGAGAGCGCACACAGCTCTGCCCTGCAGCTGGCATGGCTGCTAAGAGAATCATTCTGCCTCTCTGAACAGGAATCCCCAGTGTGTGGGTTTCCTGCTCTCCTCTAGTCTTTGTTGCTTTATATTCTTAACTTTTTAACTATTTTGTGGCTCTCTTTTCTCCCTTGCCACATCCAAGTCTATGCCACCTCTCCCTTGCTAACCTATAATATTTCTCTTTCCTACTATACCTCCTTAACACCCTGCTTTCAAGATGATTGTAGGGATGGAGCCAGGAGCTGGCAGACCTGTATGCTGGCCCAATAGATCTTGCTCTGTGTTTTGAGTTTTATCTTCCTACCTACCTCTTGCAAAGTGTGCCAAGATGAAACTTTGAAAGTTGCTTATTGAGTTTTCAAGACATGGTGCCTCAGCACTGCTCACTGACTCTTCTTTCCCATGGCTGCTCCATAGCAGTGGCTGCCTGCCATGCTGGGTGGTCTTGTCAGATTTTTGGTAATGCCTGTCTCTGCCTTTCAGTACGTTTTGGGTAAATCTTCCATTTTATCTTCAAAGTACTCATTTGCATGCCATCCCTCTAAGGCACATGACATTAGTTCTTGAACGGAAGAGTAAGCTTTTGGAAGGCTGTTCAAACATGTAAACTAGCCCAGGACTGGTTGTGCAGCTGGGACTTGTGACTACTCTTTCCTTTTGGAAGGCTGTTCAAACATGTAAACTAGCCCAGGACTGGTTGTGCAGCTGTGCCTTGTGACTATTCTTTCCCCAGGTGGCCATAAGGGGCACTGCAGGGTAAGGAATGGGAACAACCATGTTGGTCCCAAAGTAAGAGTTTGGTCTCAATGGGCATAAACAGTGACCCTCAGTAACACTGAAGGGCTGATGGGTTATGTGGTCCTGGTCCCAGGGATGTCTGTAGAGTCTTGAAATTAAAATGCTAAGAGAACTGCTGTGTGGGCACTGCTGAGACACCTGTTCTGGGACATAAAATCTCATAACTGGTGGGCCTAGCTGAGAAAACAACCCAGAGCAGGGTAGGGCTTGTGCATAGGGACACATTTTTTTGAGTAAACATGTGAGTGTCTGATTTTGCTTCCCAGAGGCACGTATGTGTGTGCATGATCAGTCATGAACATGTGATGCTGCACATAGAGGAGGTGACGCTACTGAGGTGTAGGAGAGGGGAGTTCAGAAGCTTAGCAGTGTGGGTAGCCTCTGCTACCTTTAGCTATGGTACATGCTTCTTAAGCAGTATGCTGGCCTAGGCAGTGTGTAGTATTGTTACTCCTGAAAACATCATGTTTAAAAGCCCCTATTTTAAATGGTCTCGCTCCATCTAAGCCTAACACTTGTTCTGTTAAGAAAGACTTACCTGAAGGTAAAGAAAGTAGTTCTTAAGGGCTATGGGCAGCAAAGTATGCCAGTGTATCATTCCACTTGAAAATCTGAAGATTCTTTACTTGACTTCGCCATCTGCCAAACAGCAACATTACTTCTTACTCCCAGCTCCTGTACATGATGCCATGGCCCACGTGTCTGTGTTTTGTTCCTTCAGCTCACAGAAGCTAGCACGTACCCCTGGTGGTCTCTTGGGACCTGCCTGCCCCTGCCAAACTTCTTCTGCAGTGAATCTTCTATTTCCAAACTCACAAGATGACACAGACTTTCAGCTGCAAACCTCCTCCCCTTCACTTTGGTTATTCTCCTCTCTGCCAGTTTATCTTCCAAGAACCCTATTTAGTTTTAACTTCTGGGATTTCTGGCTTGCATCCAATGAGAAAAGGAGAAAGAAGGGTGCTCTGATTTGCTGTTTCCTGGAGCTTTGGTTCAAGCAAGTCTTCCAGTCTGCCCCTTCATCTTTTCCAGCCTCTCATGAGAGGTGAAATCTCTGCTCCTTGGCTCTCCCCAGTGGAATTCCCACTTTGGAGCAGCAGTAAATCTCCTCACACGAGCTGGCCAACTATGCTTTCACAGGAGGGAGAAAAAGGAGGGAAGTCAAGCCTGGGTTGTCACCTGCTTGTGGTCTCATCTATCACCTTGAATTGTGTTGCAGGATAAAATTACCCATCCAAACCTAATGTTAAATTAAATCAAGTCTGGAGTAAAGAGGATTAATGGGCTGTGCTTGCACATGCACACGTTTGGCAAAGAGGCTGTGACCCAGGCAAAGTTTGAAATGCTTGCTGGAAATTATGAAGCCAATCACAAGGTAGGCAAGGGAAAGCTGCAAGACTCCTGCATTCCTGTGCAGAAATACACAGGGCTGTGGGACCAGGCTCCACTCCTAGTGGAGTCATCCATGCTATGTAAGAACTTATCCAAAAGGGAGGAGTGTCTCCTGTGCCAACAGCCTCTTCTAGATGGAGTAAACCAACAAAGTGGAAGGCTTTTAGTAAATTACTGTATAAGCTGTAAACATATTTGATGAAGACCAACAGCGTCTGTGTTGTTCCTGGAGAAACAGTGTAAGAGCAGAGACTTGGAGTATGAACTGTGTGGGAATGTTTAGCCATTGCAGGAGTCAGCTGGCAAAACCCAGGACAAAGCAATCCTTGAAGCTTCCCTTTGTGCCTGCTGTAAAATGCAGAATGCAGAACTGAGTATGGGGCTGGGAGCTGAGGAAGCTTAGGTCCTCTTCCCTGCTGTGCTCACTGCAGTTGGCTGGGACAGGCTCTGTGGGTTCAGTGTAGCTTCATCTCTCCTGCTAAGCTGGACTGGCAAAGTTGAGAGTCCTGAGGATGCCCTTCAGCCTTGAAATCTATGAGCATTCCCGGCCTGCAGCAGTGGGGAGTTGGCAGCCCTGTATATTCTGTACCTGTTCAGTGATTCAGGGTGTGAGCACTACACATATTTAGCACCCCTAGCATGCTTTGTGTGTGAAGTGCTTTATTAAAGTTAGGCCCTCACCACTGCTCCAGCAACAGGCATGGAGTAGTCCCATTTCTATGATGGGGACACTGAAGCACAGAGTGCCTGTGCATGTCAGGTGCTCTGATGATGCCCTCCCCTGGCCTCCCTCCCACTCAAACCACTAAATAACATTGTCTTATCACTTGACAGCATTTATCAAAATCAACAGCCTTATAAAGCTTTTTATAATCTACAGCAGATGCTGTGAGGAGCCCACTTATTAGCTTCATGGGGTAAAGAACAAAAAGAGAACTAAAACTCAACCTTCCCCTAACCCACTACAGAAAACCTCTGTAATAAATAAAGTAAACACGCGTGTGTAGGGTGGGTAGTTCATCCCCAAAGCAAACAGGGTATTTCTCTCCCTCTCTTGGGTTTGGCTAAAAAAAGCAAATAAACCACAGAGGAAGCACGTCATGGTGCAAACCGTAACCAGATGGCGCGGGTGAGAGCGTGGGAGGGGAGAGGGGTTTTCTCCAAAAGGAACATGCATGTCAAAGAGGCAAAGTACAGAGAAAAGCAGTTAATAGAGAAACCTCCTTTTTTTGTGTGACAGTTTGGGTTGCCCCCCAGCATGGCTGAGAGTCCTTACTGGGGGGGTGTGCTGGGGGTGAGGGGGAAAGCCTGTGACTGAAACCAAGATTGCTGAGGGCTGTGAGTGGAAAATGAAATAGGGCAGGACTCCCCAGCATTGGCAGCAGCCCACAAAACATCTCACTCAGCTCCTTTCTTTTTCTGTTTCACTGCTGGACTCCGTCAGGTGCTTCTGTCTCTTCTCTTTCACTTACTGCCTCTTTTCTGAGGTTCCCATTTCTTCTAGAAGGCTTTCCATGAGACCTCACAGCTATCAGGTGGCCATAGACATTGGCTCTTAATCTTCAGTCTCTAACATGAGAAGATGAGCTGGATTTCTGTGCCCTGTGCTTGATCTCTCTCCTTTTAGCAATACCTCTCCTATGCATGGGGTGAGGTGGAGAAAGAATGTGTTTTTCCCCCATGGTGGTTAAGTAGGGTGGTTCGTAGCAGTGAAACAAGCAGGGCATTCATGCTGTGAAGCAGGCATTGCTTTTGCTTCTGTAAAATGTAAATCCCCTCTTGCAAGGCAGCCAGGCCTCTTATTAGACTCTTTTTTTCTTCAGTGTTGGTGCTCAGGCTAGCAAGGAATGGGGAAACTCCACCATGAACTGCCATAAAAATCCAGCTCCAGCTGGGATGGAGCCTGTGGGCACACATGGAAAAAAAAGGTCTCCTCCTCATCCTGTCCCTTTAGTTTGGCTCAGTCTCCTTAATGTGTTGCAGGTGATTTTTTGGCATAGGGGATCAAGCAAAAAGCATAAAAGACACTGTGGGCAAAAAAATGAGAAACCTGATTCAGCTCTGATGTTTTGGGCATGCATTCTTGGAGTGTCAGCAAACAGAGGATGAGGACAAGCTATGCAGGAAGCAAACTGGCCCCAGTGCTACTTGAGAACTTTCAGTTTCCATATATCACTTGGTCGCAGTTTTCCCAAAAGGCATCAGGGACAGAAACTGCTAATAATATTTTGAAAAATGTCTTGGAGCAACTCCTCAAATATGAACATTCATTCTGCCTTAGGCAGGAGTGATGGTTGTTGTCATTTTTGATGGGGAAACTGGGGCACACAGAAGTGCATTGCCAGAGGCCTTGCAGTGAATTGCTGCCAGTGCTGGGTGAATAGTTTGGGGGTTCTAATTCTATGTCTGGCACTCGGGTCTCCAGACAATTTTCTCTTTTCTTGGTTTCCAACACTTCTCTCCCTTCCTTCCTTCCTATTCTCCTTCCCTCCCTTTCCTCTCCCCACCCCAACTGACTTCAGGCATCTGGTCTGAAGCTTGCTGCCATAGTGATAGGCTTTGGTGAATTTGAAAACAAACAAACACAAAAAAGGCTTGATTGGTTTTGATACAGTGTTGGTGAGAATTAAAGGTGTTCTGAGGGTCTTGGGGTATTAACCTGTGTGTGAGTAAAGGGGCTGACATAGAAAATATGGTGAAGTCACCATTCTTTAGTAGTTTGGGAGAGGGAAAAAGAATCCTAACAAATGAGGAGGACAGAAGGAAATATTTTCTATCTGCCTCCATTCCTGTGCTGGTCAGTTTTTGATGCTTTAGGGAAAATCATCTGGGAGGGCTGGGGCTCCTGTCTCAGTTCTTCCCACTTGTAGACCTCTTGGCTGTCAGAAAAACCTGCATCAAGAGATGGGGTATGGTTCAGTTTGGCTGTCTTAAACCTGGCTGATCTCTTCCTGAAGAGGAGCATGGTGTCTGAATGATGTGTAGAGTGAAAATCAATGTGTGACAGAATATAAAAAGGTGTAAAGAGGTTTAGGGGTGTGTTACATGGAGATACAAGATGCAGAAGAGAGTCTTGTGGTGGTGAAGTTGCAGAATGTGATGTGCCAGGAGCAAGAAGTAAGGATGGATGGAGCTGTGTTTGGAAAGTAGTGGAAAGAGTCACAAACTTGAGGATGAAGATGGGTGTGGAGTGACCATGTGTAATGAGGGACAAGATTTTACTGAAGATTGGAGAGGCAGAATCTGGAAGGGTTAGTTCTTGGAGGGTTTGGCTTGTGCAGTGCATTAGCACCACAGAGAGCCCAGAGTGCTGTCCTGCCGGCATGACTGATGTGGCTCCAGACTGCCTGTTGGGAGTGGGGGGTTTTGGCCCGTGGGTGGAGTGATGTTAAGCATTTTTTACCCATGGAGTGTTTCAGGAAAGGGCTGCTGCAGCTCCTCTGGCAAGGGGGAGGTTTGGTAGATCTGCTTCACCAGCCAAAATGGCAAGGGAGGGATAGAGCAAAAAACCCAACACAAATAAAAAGCCATCTGTTGGTTCCCCTGAGGAAAGGCAGGCATTAGCAGCCACACACACACAGTGACTCCCAGATACTTAGCATGTCTATAGAGCAGAGCTTCTGGCTCTAGGCATGCAAGAATATTTTTCAACAAAACAAAATGCTGCAGCTTTTTCCCACTAAGTAGTTGTGTTAGCTTCCACCTCCCTTCCCAGTTTCCACTTCAGCAATGCACGGGCAGCTCCCCTCCCTTGAATGTTCAGTTATTGCTGCTGCATGCTAGGTATGCAGGATGGAGTAGTTTCAGGGGGTAGCACTGGAGGAAATGAACACCAGCAGCACCATCAGGATCTAAAAGCAACATTTGGAGCAGAGAGAGGGATCTCTTTTCTGCTTTCATCCTCTCCCCCCTGCACTGATATCACTGGGGACAAGATGGAGTCAGCCATGGACACACTGGTAATCATAATGGTGTTTCTCTCCACCACCCACCAAGATGGGATACTCTCCCCTCAGCAGCAAGGAGTGCCAGGTGGGTCCACAGACTTCTTGGGGCAAGATGTGACTCTGCAGCAGGTAATGGAAATCATGTTGTGGAAGAAACACAGATCCTTAGGGGGTATTGATCTTCAAATCCAGACTGTATGGCTTAGGATAATTGCTGGCCAAGATTAGCAAAAAGCATTGACATGACATGGTGTTCACTACAACTTAGTCTTATAGTAATTTCCTCAGTGAGCTCTTTCATATCTTTAACAGGTTAGTTGGATTTTCCTGAATTTGAGTTTGGTATTGTTAGGAAGTGCTTCTTAATATCTAGGTTAAATATTCCTTATCCTAAATTTCCCCACCTTTAAACTGTCCCTGGAATGTGGAGTTGGGGGCTGAATTCAGGGCTGTGTCTCATTCCCTGAGAAGAGTGTTTCTGTCTGAATGCTGCTGGGATACATCTGTGGGCTGGTACTAGAAGGCAGCAAAATAGGGCTAGAATTAGAGACCACATTAGCCCTTCCATCCCTCCCTCTTGGCAAGGGGTGGGGCAGGAGAGAGGATGGGAATTTTAGAAGGCAGTTCTGATGAAATCCATCTCCCTTTCCTGGCCCTCTGCATGGAAGCAATCCCAGCAAAACAGAGATGCAGATGGTCTCACCCCTGGAGCCAATGCCTATGTCAAGAGCCTTAGAAATGTGAGCCCATACCACCAATGAAGTTCAAACAGCACTGAATATCTGCTGTCAACGCTGAGTTGATTCCCCCACCCTTCTTTTCCTTTTTTTCCTTTTTTTTTTTTTTTTTTTTTGTGTGTTTTTGCTTTTGCCTTTTTTTTTTTTTTTTTTTTTTTTTTTTTTCTTTTCCTTTTTTTTTTTTTTTTTTTTTTTTTTTTTTCTTTTCCTTTTTTTTTTTTTTTTTTTTTTTTTTTTTTCTTTTTTTTTTTTTTTTTTTTTTGTGTGTATTTGCTGTTGCCTTTCTTGTTTTGTTTCTTTTTATTTTGTTTCTATGTGTTTTGTTTTCTGTCTTGGGGGCCTGAAGAAAGACTGATGGAAAAACAATTAGTCCTACTTGGATGGCTTTGTTAAAGGACAGAGAGATCCTGTTTTGAGATCATATCAGGAGGGGTGTTTCCTAAGTATATCTCTGTATCCTTCTGCCCTTTTCTCCCCTGCCTCCTATGTTCTTTCACCTCTCTCCAGCATTAACACTCACCAGAGTGGAAGAATTGAATAACAGGTACTGTGGGACCCCAGCCAAGCCCCACGTTCATGCCATGGCTTCCTACCCTGTTCTCCACTCTGTACATGGGGGGACAGTCTCTCCTGCTCTCCCCAAGCTTTTCCCTCCTCCCTGTGGACACCACAGCCTCTGTGTTTATGGCCTTCCAGCATCTGCCTTGCTCTTTTGGCACAGCTACTGCTCCATCTCTGCTGTGGCCTCGGCACAAGCTCTTTTGCTGTAATGGTGCCATCCTATGAGCAAGTCTGTAAGCTTTAGCTCTTGCTGAGCCTTCTATTTTGGTAAAGTGAAAGCCAGACTGCATGTTTCACAAGCCAGGCTCTCCTCTCAGGCCTGAAGTGCAGAGGATGGGCAGAAGTCTCAATGGAAAGTGGTAATTTTCTTAGTCCATATATTAAAAGAACTTCTAAACTGGAAGCTGTGGTCATTGTCCACTGTAGCTATGGGTTTCCCAGCATCCCAGTGACACACTGACCATATTTCAAGCCGTGTTTATTCATCAGGTATCAGGTATTTACATGATCCACCAAAGAGAGTGAAAAAGGCAAGACAGGCAGGACTGGAAGCTTCCTGAGCGGGGGCAGCCCAAGCCTGCTTTACCCATCTGCCTCTACTTGCCAGGGTCTGGCAGACTGCTCAAGGAGGAAAGCCTGGGCACACGATGGCCTTTTGGGCTGCATTATCATGCAGGCTCTAGGAGATCAGGAAACAGTCATTTGATGGCTGCTGACATTCTGTTGCAACAATTTTTCTCCCCCATCTGACAATGCTGACAAAACGCAGCATCTTTCTCCTGTTCTAGGCTCGTGCCCTCACTTCCTCTGCAAATGGGTGTTCTTGCTGTCCCCACAGGTAGTCCTGGCTCCTGCTGCTGCATGTTGTTGCTGTTTCTGTTGAGACATAAGACTGGGCCCTTCAAAAAATTAAGAGCCACTGGGCCCACAGCACCAGCATAGAACTGAAATCCTGTGAGCCTGAGGTGAGATGCAACGTGCCCTTCAGGAACGATTTAGAAGGTAAGTAGAAAAACACTTGCCACCCAAATGTAGGTATTTTCCTGGTCTGCGTGTGATGGTAGGGGCTTTGCAGGAGACTGAAGTGGGTACAGGCCACCCTCACATGCTCTGCCCACAGACTGTCATGCACAGCTAGAGGGAACTGATACCAGTTAGGATGGGACCAAACTACCCTGGTTGTGCAGATGTATAATTAGCACCACTTGCAACAGCAGCATTAAGAGAATTAGTGGGCTCATTTACAGTCAGATGAAATGTCAGAGCCAGAAAAGCAGTCCTTGCTGTAGCAACACAAGTGCTCTTGAGGTGGTGTGAGTTTTTTCACACCTGACTTGCTGCAGGGTGGGTGCAGCCAGGAGCTCCATCACTCTCACTCTTCCTGCCACGAAAGCACTGTTTCATTTCCTGCCACAGTGGTGAGAAAAGCCTTCACATTGCTGCCACCTCCCTTGCCCTTTCAAACTCCTTTTCCCCAGTTGAGTCTGCTTTTTGACATACAGTGTGCCCTGAGGAGGATCTGAAAGCCAAAGCATGCTGAAGGGGTACTCCCCTTCCCACACAAATGCTCACTGGGCTGGCACCCTTGGTAATCTCCTGTGCCTCATTCGCAGAAGAGCTTCTCTTGAAAAGAAATGTCTGGTGGTTAAAGTGGTTCCAGTAAAATACCTACTGAGTAGGTAGCTAATTTACATAAAGCAGAGAAGCCTCAAGAAAAGAAGACCCTGGGGCTTGGTCTGTAGCAGAGAAATTACCTATCACTGACAACAGGCAGAAGTGCTGCGTTCAGGACTGGTTCAGGTTTACTCGGTGCTAGTTTTGACCCTTGCCTGCTCTAAGGCTGCTGAATGTGGTTTAAACCACATATGTCTGAACTCTTATTGAACTTGTTAGGAAAAAAACCCCATTTTTCCAGTGTGGAATAAGGATTCGGACAAGTGGACATGCAGAGAGCTGATGTCATGTGTGCTCTTCAATAAGGGAACTGCACCCTACCATTGCTGGTAATTTCTGTTCCTTGAAAAACTCTGCTCCAACTCAACATCTGGTTTTTCAAATGGCTCTGCACTGCTAGGTTTTTTCCAAGTACATTTCAAGCTCAGTTGGCTGACTTGCATCTGGAGGTCAAGTGACTTGCCTTCACAGGTCGTGCAGCAAGTGAGCACTTTGATCCTTGTCCCAGCAGATGAGATCACTTTGAGGCATTTCTGCTGCCAGTGTTGAGATCTGAGCTTTTAGCTTCAGCGACAGGGTGTTTCCTGGATTACAGAGCTCTGTTTACCAGGGACTAAAAGGACTGTGGGGAAAGGTTCAGCTATTTGCTTCAAATTTGCCCTGATCTCAGGTCTGAAAGCAGAAAGGTCTTATTCTGTAAATGGCTTTAAAGTGTCAACTGCCTGTTTTATCACTCCATTCTTTCACCTCAGGGAAAGTGTAGACCTTGCATCACTCCAGCATTGCATTTTAGCTGCAAGGTGTTTGTTTCCATGGGCCATGTACCCTGATGGGCCTGCTGGCTTTGACAGGACTTGCTGAATGCTTGACTCTTCCTGGAATTAACAACCCTTATTGATAAATGTGTTTCAGCTCAGGCAACGTTTTGAGCAGAATAACGGGTCAATCCCCTGGGTGAATGGTTGGACTCGGTGTTCTCAGAGGTCTTTCCCAACTGTGGTGGATCTGTGTTCCCAGGGTCTTTGAACGGCAAGGAGCAGTTTGGTTGCTGGTTGCTCCTGCAGTATATGCACAACAGCATGCAGGCTCCTAGGGCTGAGTGGGTACTCACAGTGTGGGATTGGGTTGGGAAGGTTGGCTGTCTTCACTGGAATGGATGCCCTCCATCTGCTCTTTTCTGGAGGCCTCCATTCTATCAGAGCCAGTCAGTGCAGGTGTCCTCTGTGTCATTGTTTCTCAGCATCCTTGGAAACCCTGTCACATTATGAGGGCTGAGTAAAAAGCAAAAAAAAAAAAAAAAAGACTGCCTGGGCAGCTGCCACAAGCTGAATGCTTGACTCTTCCTGGAATTAACAACCCTTATTGATAAATGTGTTTCAGCTCAGGCAACGTTTTGAGCAGAATAACGGGTCAATCCCCTGGGTGAATGGTTGGACTCGGTGTTCTCAGAGGTCTTTCCCAACTGTGGTGGATCTGTGTTCCCAGGGTCTTTGAACGGCAAGGAGCAGTTTGGTTGCTGGTTGCTCCTGCAGTATATGCACAACAGCATGCAGGCTCCTAGGGCTGAGTGGGTACTCACAGTGTGGGATTGGGTTGGGAAGGTTGGCTGTCTTCACTGGAATGGATGCCCTCCATCTGCTCTTTTCTGGAGGCCTCCATTCTATCAGAGCCAGTCAGTGCAGGTGTCCTCTGTGTCATTGTTTCTCAGCATCCTTGGAAACCCTGTCACATTATGAGGGCTGAGTAAAAAGCAAAAAAAAAAAAAAAAAGACTGCCGGGCCCCCTGCCACAAATATCTTAATGCATAAAACTTCCTTTTGTGGGCAGGCAGGCTTGGCTGAAAACTAAGGTATTCCAACTATTACTATTCTTCCTCTTGCAGCCCTTTCTAGCATCCAGCAAGGGGAGCTGAGAACCTGCTCCCTTCCCTTTCTCTGTCACAACTGCATCCAGATTGTTCCCAAGTAAAGAAGGCAGCATCTCTGCATCAGTTAAAACTTCCAAAGGCTGACTCCCACCCTCCTGCATTTGCCTCACTGCTTCTGCAGGACTGGGACTCTGAAAGCTCTTGGACAGGAGCCTGCACACCAACAGGCTAATGTGCTAAACAGCTGCTGCAGGGCCATATTTCACATCCACGCTTCACTCTCAGGCCACTTGCTCTTTCTGAGACTCAGGAAGGCCACACTTTCCCCCTTACTGCTTCCCACTTCTTCCAGTGTGGGAGGGTTCCCATTCATTAGATTTCCTTTCCCCCTAGTTTTCAGAACTCTGAAAAGGCCTTTAAAAACAGAAGTTAAGCTGAATATACAGGGTCAATCCATAGAGCCATGCCTAGGAAACTGCCTGGTTTCAACAGTTAATCTCCTTACTTCTTCTGTCTTTCCTGTGAGAAGACTTCACAAGCTACATAAAAACCAACAAATTTTAGTCTTGTTTTCTCCCATCACATCCCAAGAGATGAAGGCTCAGTCACACTTTAGAAATTTGCATTGAATTTGGCAATCTCCATAAACTCTTTCAGAGGTTCACTGTTCTTGCACTAATTTCTGTGTTTGCCTTTGGTATCAGCCTTGCCTTACTCCTGAGCAGCATATTCCTCTGGCTTCCTAGTCTTGTCCCACAGGGAATGCACTGATCCTGCAGGCAGAATCCAAGTTGTTCACATACACTCTGTGCTCCCTCCTTTGCCTCCCCTGCAGGTGGCCAAGGAAAAAGTCTGACCTTCGTTTTGTGCTCTACAGGGAGGGGAGTTCCAGGTCTCTTGCTGAGTACTAGATTGTCTTTAGGAAAAGTTCTGCTATTAATTTCAGGAGGAGCAGGGCTAGGTTTTTTGTTTCTGTGATTCTGGGAGCCTATGGACAGCTTCGTGGGAACAATCTGTCTTTCCAAGCTGTGTTTTTCCATACCCATTCTAGGCTCAGGTTTTGTGCTCCTCTCCCAAGGTTTGCATGCATGACAGGATCTCTGTCAGGGAGGGAAGGTGGTGGTACACAGCGTTTCTGGCTCTCTGCAAGGTATCAAAGCCACCTAAGTTGCATCTGAGGTGCCAAGAAGAGAGGCAGATGCTGACAAATCCCTATTTGTATTGGCTTCACTGTGGAGAAACAGTGTTGTTCTTCTCTGCTTCATTCCCTACCACCAGGCAAAGGAGAGAGATGTTGTAGATGGGAGATCTGCACGAGCAGGTGGTTCCACAGTCACAGAGAAGAAGGGAATGAAGGGCTATCTTGAGCGTATAGGTAGGAAATGCCTTTAAAACAGTGTTAGAAAAGAACACAGAAAATTGAAGCTAAAAATAAACCCCATCTAAGCAGCACCACAGCTCACACCTTCCCTTGCTGTGGCTGCCCTTTGGTCTGGGGAGATAAAGTGCCACTTCTAACTTTGTTCAGTGTTTCTGACATTCAGCTTGGCAAGGAGGGATCCACAGACAGGATTTGCCTCTGATCTTGACTTTTACATTCATATGAGTAGCTTCCCATTCTGTTTATCCCATATATGCACAAACACAAGATCACCCTTCCATGCAGGCAATGAGGCCAATCTTTGAGATCTTTGCAAAAATTGCACTTTAAATTGCTTTAATTCTGTTGCATGCATTGGGTCCTTCCTGGCAGTGCAAGGATGGCAGCTCTCCCATTTCCCTGTTTTCTCTGGTAGGTAAAGAGTCACCAGGAAACTGATGAGCAGAGAAACTAAATGACTCGAGGCTCACACAAAAATTTAGTGACAGCTGGAAGAATAAACCCCAGAATTCCCAGCTCCCTGTTGCCTGCCCAGTGGCAGGTAGGAGATGCCAGGAAGGAGCAGTGATTTCCCTGGGGCCCTGTGGCTGGCAGATACTGCCCATCATTTTTGCTGCACCACAGCACAGCCACGTTGTCACCACACACGTGGAGCTCCAAGGCAGCTTGAAAAGAATGTCATTCATTCATACCAACCCCCCTGAGAGCAATATCCAAAACTGGGAAGAAAAAAAAACTTGGGGGATATTTTTATTTTTTTTTGCTCCTCCCCTTCCTTTCCCTACCTTCATACCTTGATTTAAAAAAAAAAGGCTTTTTTTTGCCTCTCATCTAAGCAGTCAAACATCACAAAATGCAGAGGCACCACTGTAGGGTGCTCCTGGGAGCCTTTGCTGGCCAAATGATGTGGCAGTGGGTGCTGGGAATGCACATGTGCATGGAGAAAGTGGGTAGAGTGGGGTCAGAGCTGCTGCCATAAGGCTTTTTTTTTTTTTCCCGACTTCTTGCCAACATAATCAAAATAACTCACACCTAATAAAATAAAATACAGAATCTAAAAGCCTTCCTTCCCTCCAGCAGTTTGTCTGGGTCCCATTCCTTGAAGCTGAGCTGAGAAAGCCAGAGGGGGTTTTATTTCGGTTTTGTTGTTGTTAATTTTTCTAATATGAAAAACACTAACAGTGATGCAGAAGGTGCAGCACATTTTGGGCACAGATGGAAGTTCAAGTGTTCTGACAGCTGTGGGCTTGATGGGGACCAAAGTTAATGTCTGGGGTTTTTTCCTTTTCTTTCTTCCTCTCTGCCTCTATCCCTCCCCCTTCTTCCTCTGTAATTTACTCTTCACTTACTACAGATAGGTGGGTTTATCCCCTTGTCTGCTCTGAATATATGTGTATGCTTTTCCAATTAGACCTGATTAGACCCTCTGGTCCATTTTCAATTAAGATTGCTTTCCATCACAGTGGTAAATCTTCAGAGAGTGTGGGAAGTATCAGCTGTCCTTTACAATGTGCCAGGAATGACCAGAGATGATAGATCTAAAGGTGCTAAAAAATAAAAGAAAGCATAAAGGCAAGAAATTCCACATGATGTAGTAGTGATCCTGTGTATTCATGAACTCTTTTGCATATGTAAATTATAACAGTGAAGGGCACTGGTGCTGTGGTCGATTAAAATGCAAAATTAATGGGCTGGTGTGTTGGTGTAGAAAGCTGGGCTTGCTTCTTGGAGACTCTGAGTAACTTCGATTGAGAAATGATCAACTGAAAGTATGAGCTGCTTAAAAATGGAGTTCACGGTAACATGTTGATTTATGACAAAATTTTCAGGGGAAAGGCACTGAAAGAAATAGGCTTAGACCTCTCTGTTTTACATTTCTCCTTCCCCTAGGATTGTCATGCTGAATCAGGATGTTACAGGGACACATGCAGCCCTGATGTGAGTGCAAGCAGAGTTGTGACCACATCAGGGCACTCAGGAGCAGCCCTGCCCACCTTTGTGGGCCTTGCAATGGGCACATTTCCCCTTGCAGCCTGACTTAGGTGGGATGGTGAGCATTGAGCTGCAGCTGGGGAGACACAGGTGGTCCTGCAAGCACCCAACCATCCTGCTCCAGGAGCCCAAAGGCCCAAGGCCAAGCCCCAGTGCCAGAACCTGCACTGAGGGTGTGCAAGGTGCCAGTAGGGTGGGAGGGCAGTGGAAATCTGGGCTGGAGGATGGGCTCAGGCTCCTTCAGCTCTTCCAGTAAATCTGCACTGTCATTTCCACAATGGGAGAAAGTGAGATGCAGAAGTACTAATGTGACTCAGCAAGTCAAAGACTAATATATGAGAGTGATTTATATTCATGTTTAATGTTTTCTTTTTACTGTCATGCATATTTAATATGCATCTAATAAATGACTAAATTCCATAGCTTGCACCACTCCAGCTGCTAAAAATATGCAATAACCCAATTCCTCTTGTCTTTGTTTCAGTTTTGGCTTGTGACAGTCAGAGTAGAAATCTGCCCTTCAGACACAGGTAAATGGTCTCTGCTGAAGTCACTGGGGTCTATGCTCTTTAAGGCAGGGGTTGCCCATCTTTATTACTGGCTAAACTATGTCTTAGAAACTATTATGTTCTTTCCACTTCCATCAGGACTTCAAGATATATTTTTTTTAAGTATTTAAATAAAAAAGAAAATCTACTGGACAGGTGACAAAAGACAAAAAAAGATGCTGTATGATAAAGTAAGGGAATAAGCTCATATGCTTATACACATTGAAAGGCATATTTAGTAGGGAGGCAAGGGGGAGTGTAGCCCCTTAATTTCTTTTACACCCTATTGTTACAGTGATGAGGAAAACTTATTCCTGTCACCAACAGGCTGCACCCAACCCTGACATGAGCTAGCTACTCTCATGTTCTCTCTATCCCATCAGGTACTGCTCAGTGTTTCTCAAGCTCAGTAAATCCTTTTTTATAAAAGCTACAGAAGCTCATTATTTGAAAACTGGTGGTTTCCCGAAGTTGAGTCTGAGGATGCTGGCACATACATCCATGTCATTTACCCTGCAAAGCTCAATTTTTGAAAGAGGCCAATGCAAAGTAAGCAGGGAAAATTAAGAGCACTGATCCACTCACAAAAGTAATCTCTTTTTAGATCGTTCAGCATGTAACATCCCTGAATTAAATTAAGCTTTCACCCAAACCTGTAATTTTCAAGTAATTGATGAGTTTTGAGTGTTGTCATGTTATTACCAGCAGTAGCCAGCATTTGAAAAGGAGGCAGCAGAGAGTTTCTATTAATATGAAATCAAAAGTATTTCTCATCAATGGCAGGTTTAAAAGCTGAAGCATCAGTGTCATACCTCATGAATCCCTGTCTATCAGTGGCAACAGAGCAAAACTGTGGCAAAGAAGGGAAAAAGCATGATCATAAAAATAAAGAAACACCATTTGAGAGGGGAAATGCAACAATTTGCAGGTTGGGATGAAAAAAAAATTAATGCTCAATTCTGCTTCTTGAGCTATTATGTATAAGTTATTAAGAGTGTCATTGCTCAGCTTGCTGGTGGCAAGAGATTTCATAGCATATTTATGCCTCCAACATCACTGAGGTCTCTTCACTGGTGTTTCATTGAGGACAAATTAGGTTGGTTGTGTCCAGGAATGAATCTGGTGCAAAGATCCTGTACCAAAGGGCCAGGAAGGTAAGATGAACAAAAATGTTCACAGAGCAGAATATTCTTGACCCCTTGGTACAGGACTCAGATATGCAGGAATCTGATTCACAGAACACTGAAACTACCAGCTCAATTTCTCAATATTGAAAATAGGGAGTAATTGTCACTTTAAGTTTAAACCTGTTGGAGAAGACAATTTAATTAAGACACCTACAATTCTTCAACCGTTATCAACACATAGTACAAAACCTGTCCTCTTCCTCATTATTTCAACTCTAGATTGTTCAACATCTGAAACAGTTTTGGAGGAATAAGAAAAACACAGAAATACCAACAATTCAACCTTATCTTAAATATCAGTGATGATTTTACTTTCCCTTAGTGCCTTCCACAGAAGTAAGGAAAAGAAAAAGAGGGAGAGAAGGGAATGCAGCCATGGGGAAGCTCTAGCTCCCTAAATATATTTCCCTATCAAGTTCTCTGCTGTCTATGTCTCCATCAGCCTAGACACCCTTTGGAGAAGTTTTGCTCCAGATACGTCAGTTCAGTTTTGCTGCTGTTACTGAAGAGCACCAAAATGCTCTGGCCTTGTCTGTGAGCCCACAGGGAACACAGGGCATTCCAGGCAACAAATGCTTGACTCTGGGATCTCTTTCTGACTCCAGTGACTTGAACTGCACCCTGCTCATGCTGCTGCAGAACCAAACCTGTGAGGGATGAGGCAAAATACTCGTCTGGTGGCTGGGGAAGCACAAATGGGGCTCTGCACGTTCAGCTGTGTCACAGGTACAACTCTGCAGCACCTGTTGTGTTGCTGTGGTTTGTTCTTGGCTGCTATAGGTACACCTGAGCAATGCAGGTGTCTGCTCAGGCTGGCCTGGCTACCTGAGGCTGCCCCAAGGCCCCGGGGGATCAGCAGAGACACTGTGAGCGGCTCATACCTCGGGGTGAGGCTGTTTTGGGGTAAAGAACCCGCCCTGACTGAAGGGCAGGGGTACAGCTCAGCAGGGAGTGGGGAGGGGCAGACAAGGGCTCGTTCTGCAGCATTTCTGTAATGTAATTACACCAGGTTGAAATGAGCCAGTGTTTCCTACTGAAAAATAACCACTGTTGTTACCCCAGAGCTCCACTATTCTGCGTCACCTGATCTATATGTTTAAAATGTCAAGCCCGGGATAGAAGCAAAGACTGAACAAATTCTAATTCTCAGACTAAAAGAAAATCCTTTGAGAGAGAGAGAGAGAGTGAGTGTGTGTGTGTACCTGCAGCTTCTGGCTTTCTGCAGTGCTGAGAACCTACAGTTCCCATGTGAAAATCAGCTCATAATGCCGAGGCAAAATGCTCGTCTGGTGGCTGGGGAAGCACAAATGAGGCTCTGCACATTCAGCTGTGTCACAGGTACAACTCTGCAGCGCCTGTTGTGTTGCTGTGGTTTGTTCTTGGCTGCTATAGGTACACCTGAGCAATGCAGGTGTCTGCTCAGGCTGGCCTGGCTACCTGAGGCTGCCCCAAGGCCCCGGGGGATCAGCAGAGACACTGTGAGCGGCTCATACCTCGGGGTGAGGCTGTTTTGGGGTAAAGAACCCGCCCTGACTGAAGGGCAGGGGTACAGCTCAGCAGGGAGTGGGGAGGGGCAGACAAGGGCTCGTTCTGCAGCATTTCTGTAATGTAATTACACCAGGTTGAAATGAGCCAGTGTTTCCTACTGAAAAATAACCACTGTTGTTACCCCAGAGCTCCACTATTCTGCGTCACCTGATCTATATGTTTAAAATGTTAAGCCCGGGATAGAAGCAAAGACTGAACAAATTCTAATTCTCAGACTAAAAGAAAATCCTTTGAGAGAGAGAGAGAGAGTGAGTGTGTGTGTGTACCTGCAGCTTCTGGCTTTCTGCAGTGCTGAGAACCTACAGTTCCCATGTGAAAATCAGCTCATAATGCTTCCATGTTTTATTTCTCCCGTCTACAGGATCCATCCATTGTTCTTGTCTGGATCCATCACTAACTCAGTCTGAGTCCATGGCAAACTTGTGACCAAGTCTCCCCCAGGAGCCACCTGAGGGGTTGGAGCTGTTATTCCTGCTTCAGAGAAAGGGAAGTGCCCAAGGTCACTCACCCAAGGAAATCTGCACTAGATTAGCACCTGAATCATTCATTCTGGTCACAAAAATGCTAATTTCATCAGCCAGCATCTGGGCAGAGACTGGAATGACGTGGCTGTATGGAAGCTGTAGGTATTTCTGGTGTTGATCCTACTCTCTTAAGCTCAGTGGTAAATTTCATTGGCAGTGGAATGAAATCTAACCAAATATTTTCTTTGGGTTTGGTTCTCTTTTCATTAATGATATTTTATGTAAAACTGAGGAGAGAAGAAGTAGAGGTTTCATTTATTTTTCTACAAAATACCTTTTGAATTATTGTGAAATTACTTGACAAACATGCTCATTTCTCAAAACAGACTGGGATATCTCAGATGGAAGTCATAGACTTTTGTGTGTGTGTGTAGTTTTTTATTTCTGCATTCTTTAAAAACAGGAATTAGGAGATAATGGGGCTGGAATGTTCTTCTTGATTGTTCATGTTAGTTCTCTGTGTCAGGCAGGATAAAATTCCAGATAATCCTGCCATAAATTTAGGTATTCCTAATCCTTCAGTATTCCCACTTTTCTTCAGGCACTAGGCATGTAATCAGTCCTGTGCCAAGAAAAGAATATTAAAGAAAAAGTTGGGACTGTAAGCAGCTCTAAAAAATGAAAATAAGTGCAAGCTGCCCAGTATTGCTCAAGTTCAGATGGTTTTAATAGCTCTCTCCTCTAACCTGTCTGGCTTTATAGTCCCTTAGCACAGGAAAATGTGTCTTTGGGAACATGCACAGATCTCTCTTGGGGCTGTTTACGTGGCTTGGTTCTCTTAATACACTGGTAAAGTGCTGCTTTGTCCCCTCTTATTGTAGTGTCCATCAAAAGTTTCTATCTCTGCTCTTGGTGAGTATGGTAGAATTGGAAAACTACCCCCAGCTAAAGCAGGGGGCTGGTGACCAAAGGAGCTAACTGACATTTGGAGTGTGGCTGAGCATATCCTCTTGGGATCTAAACAGAAAGTGGTTCCAGGCTTCAGGGGGTGTGCAATTCTTTTTATTATTGAAGAAAAGATGACAAAAGGAAACCAACCTCAGCCTATGAAACTGCTCCAGCACAGTGATCAGAATTGTGAAAAGGCCAATCCACTTAATGACAGGCTCAGAATTACCAGAGTGAACTTCTAGCTAGCTATTGGTATAACAAACTGGTGGTTCTCTTCAAGGCATCCACCTTTTCTCAGGTAGCAGGAAACTGAAACTGGCAGCCAGTGGAGGGTATCAGCAGCAGAGGTGTGACTGCTGCACAGTCAGAAAGAGCCCAGCCACTGCAACTCTCATACAAGTTAGGTACCCTGCAGAGATATTCTTCTGACTCCTGGACATGTCAGCATGGGACAGGAGACTTACAGTCAGCCTTTGGCTCACCATGCTTTTTCTGTAGGGTGGGAGGATCCAAAGAAAAGGACCTGTGGGGATGTGAACAGGAGCTGTCACAGAGGGTACAGGCAGGATCCAAGGTGATGTGCAGCCACTGTTCCCAGCTCTGGGCTAGAGTGTTGGTCTATGGCTCTCACTGTGCCTTTCTAGGTAATCAAGTCTGCCTGCTTGAGTTCCTATGGGCCCTTCCATCCCAACCATCCCTGTTCCATCCATACGTGGCCTGTTTGGAGCCAGCTTGGGGAACCACCTCTTTGCACCACAGGTGCAAAGATATTGGCCTGGCCTTGCCACCAAAAGGTATTTTCTCCCACTGGGAATTCTCTGTGATCCATGTATCTGATATGTCTTTCTGGGTGATGTGGAGGCTTTACAAGCAAGCTAGCTGCTGTGAGGAGGCCACAGCCACACAGCTCCCAACTTTAGTTTTTATAAACATCAAAATAGACAATGGGGAAAAGAATAGAAATAAACAAGCTGGCTGCTTTTGATTAGGAGCAGCCTTTCTTCAGTCTGCACTAAAAGCACTCGTGTTTGCTTAACAGTGCAGATAATTAATCATGTGAAAGTAGATTTCTGGACCAGGATGAGATGGCAGGACCTTTTACATGCTCTCACAGGTCCACCTTTGGTGGGTTCCACTAGCATCTTGTGGGCATTCTCTGGGGGGTGAAGCCTGTAAAACTGCACAGGGATTAGTGAAGTCGTTCCTTTGCCACCAGGCAGTTCTGGATCAGACCCACTGTGTGAGTTTCCCTGTTGTCTCCAACCTGCAGGAGGCTGCTCCCTTTTGTGCTTGGTTGCTGCTAAAATAAGATTGTGGGATTCTCTCTGTAAATCCATGAATCAAAATTATCAACTGGACTGACCTTAGGGACAGTGGGTTTGTGCCTTGATCCTATGGCTGCACACTGATTTTCACACCTGGCAGCAAAGCATGGCCCTTTTTTTCCTTCTCAAACAGTGAGAATTATAGAATGGTGAAGGTTGGAAGGGACCTTAAAGATCATCAGGTTCCAACCTCCCTGCCATGAGCAGGGACACCTCCTACCACGCCAGGCTGCACAAGTCTCATCCAAACTAGCCTTGAACACCTCCAGGGGTGGAGCAGTCACAACCTGTTCCAATGCCTTCCTGCCATCATGGGGAAGAGTTTTTTCCTGACGTCTGACCTCCATCTCCCCTCTTTCAACTTAAAACCATTACCCCTTGTCCTGTCACTACCCTCTCTGGTGAAAAGTCCCCCTCCAGCATGTGGACATCTGGACTTTTCTCAAGCAGACAAGCCTCAACAGGCTGCTGCTTTGTCCTTGCCCTTAATTTTTCTTTTTAGCCTATGTTAAATTTAACTGTGTAAGTTTCACATTTCTATTCCATAAATGTGTCTTCCAGAAATGCAAATGAAGGTGGGCATTAATAAGCCATAGTTAAACATTTTAGGGAGATTTTTCCACTTACCACTGATAATCCCTTCCAAATTGGCAATAATATATGGGCTTTGCTATCTCTAGGCAGGAGCTTTGCTGGTATTTATCATGATTGATAATGATAATTCTATTCATTATTTTCAGAGCATTTTGAAGTGTTGCAAACCTCCTGCAGAACACACGAGCCCCTACCCTGTGGAGCTTTGCAGCAAAGGTATGTCTGATGAAGAATATTGAATTAGACTGAGATGTGAATACAAGAGGTCAAGGTTGCTCTTCTGTTTTCATACAACTTCTCCAGAAACTCCCACAATAATAAATACTAATGATTACCTAATTAACTGCAAGGCATCATAGCAGCCTTCATCCAACATCTTAAAAACTCTCTGAAAGGTGGATTTTCCAAACGTAGGACTAAAGCACAGGGACGAAGAGCTTGATTTCTATCAGACAGTGTGGAACTTGCCAAAGGGACACACAGCAGAGTGTGTAGCTAAAAGGGATTGAATTCATGTTGCTTGCAGCACTGTCCAGTGCCTCATTTTTGTGAGTGGTTGTGCCACACAGTCACCAGCCATCCTTTCCACAGTCTGCCTTCTTGTCTGCCTTTCTTTTTTATGTGACCCAAGACCCTGGGTAGTGTCTCTCAGGCATGTTTTTGAGACAGGTACTCCCAGAAATTTAGATCTGGCTGTAGAGACTTTTTTCTTCTGGGCAAGAGGGTTGTGTTCTGGGCACCCAGAGAGCAGCCTCACAGGATAACCTTACACCTGAAGATCAGAAAGGTTCTGCTGTTCCCCTTCTAGACCATTATGTTTGGGTTTTTTTAAAAAGACACATGGGAACAGTTTCTCTAATACAAATATATTTACTGTAGGTTTTCACTCCTCCTTGTCATTTCTGGCTAAAGAACTGGAGAGCTGTGGTCAATGACGTGTGGGCTCACAAGACACTAAGTTTGCTATAGCAAATATTGCAGTCTTTTCCAACAGAGGCAGAACAAATCCAATGTTGTCAGTGCTATTGCAGGTTGGGCATGAAGTTTTGCCATCTTCCCCAGTCTGCACAGAAACAGAAATCCAAGGGGAGGGGAGAGAAGGTGGCTGACTCATTAGCTAAGCTGCCTGTTTAGTTTATTATCTACTTAGGTCTGGTTTTATGTGGAGGTTCTTGGCATACTGGTCAAATGCACTGAGGGCACCTGTCTACAGTCCTACTAACCTGTGCCAAAAAAGCAGGGTAATGATGGTATGGGCAGGGTGTTCATGGGGATGATTGACTTTGCTCAGTGAGACAAGTTTCACCAGTGAACAGCTAAGAACAGAAGAACATCCTGTAAGTGTGTGTGTCTGGCAACCACTGGCTAAGCTAAAGGCAAATATTTCTAGACTGTCTTTGTTTGGTAGAATTCCTAGAGTCATCCATAGAGGAGAAGGGTGGGAAGCAGTTGTAGAATTAAGGAGCAATGTGTACCTGGAAACTAGCACTCATTTTACAAGGAAGCTGCCCCTTCTGGAGAAGCTGTGCAAATGCTTCCAGCTTCCTTCAGTTGAGACCTTTCTTATGGGGTGAAATCTCACGGCTGTGTTGCTAGAACCTGTTGGAGCCTGAGAGAGCAGTACATGTGAGATGGAAAAAGTTTTCAAGGTGCAGCAGGCCCAGAAATGCTTCTCTCCATGCATGCATCAGATACTGTGATTAAAAATGCACCCACAGAGAGGAAAATAGAAACAACAGCCCAGGAGCTCCTTGAAGAAAGATATTTATGTCCTAAGTTGTAAAACTAGCCAAGCTCCCTAAAGAAAGAGCAGTAACAGAACTTAGCTGTTGGAACCCAAAGATGCATTGTTCTGATTTAATAATTAATGTGGAGTTAATTGAGGCTTTTACTGAACTGAAATGGGATAAAAGAAACCTGCCAGCCTGGACGCTGTGCTTCTCTGAGAAGAAATTCATTCTGTTCCCCTGAGACTCCCTCCCCACTCCCTCTGCCACAGGCTAGTCCCCTTTTTTTGCCCCAAAATGGGTGTGGAGTGTGACCCCTTCTGCTGTTGCCTACACAAAACAAGGAGGCAGGGAAGAAGGCCACAGAAGCAGCTGGGTGTGGGGAAGAGGGAGAGCCAGGAGAGAACCCAGCCTGGTGGTGAAATGGAGCCTTCCTCCTTCCCTCTCCTGGGCCATTGTTTGACAGGGATTTTCCATATATGCACTGACTTGGGAATTACTGGGCCATGCAGTTGCAAAGAATGCCTCCAAAAGGCAGCAAAACAGAGAGACACAGGGAGAAGCTGGCTCCTTGTTATCTTTAAGAAAGTAAATAATGACATGGGTTTATGGCTTACAATTTAGTGCTTTAGAAATTAAGTCACTCAGAATGTATTCCAAGCAAAATGGCTTTTAACCCCTTGGAGTTCATGCAACATGAATAAATACTGCTCAGGTTTGTTGGGAAAAACAGCAAAATGTTGGTGTGAGGTTTCAGGCTCTGCACAGAGTAGCACAATAGTGAACTGCTGCTCATGCAGCTGCTACAGATGTTGGATTGGGATCTGCTAGTCCACAGGACATCCACATTGTGATTATGGAATGGGACTCTCTGAGTAAAACTACACAGCCAGTTAATGTACCATCTAAAAACTACTTTTCTGCACTGAAGAGATTAGTGTCTGTCATTTGGGCTTTCACTTCAGAGTCTAATTGCTGGAGATTTAATCCCATATTCAGAGAAGTAATTATTGTTTGTATAAATAGGTCTGTTGGAGTCAGTGAGCTGAGCTCACTGGGAGAGGGACAGTCAGTGGTGTCAGTCTCTACAGTGTTGTCCAAGGAGCAATGCAGGACTTAGTACTTACATGAATGGTGGAGTATATGACACTTTTTCTATGGCAATCTGTGGAAACTCTCAGGTTTGGGTGCTGACTGAGGACACAGCCCTCCCAGGTTTGCACTACGTGTGATAGCTCCTTGCCTATGATGGGTTGGATGGCAGGACATAGTTCTTCCTGGAACCAGTTCTGTGCAGGGGGAGCTGGAGTCTCAGTCTCCAAATCACACAGGTAGTTGCTGCCAGACCACCTGACTGGGTGTGATGAAGGACTCTGGAGCTGGAGTTTTGCCCACTGAATAGAAACACGCATCAAGTTTCAGATTCCTTCTTTTTTGACTGTTAAATACATTAGATGTGGTTTCTGTGGCTTGAAACAAGTGAGGTTTGCAGGAATTTCTGTTGCGTTGTTTCTTTCCTGCCTGCACCAGCTGGCAGCTGGGTCTGAGGGGGATCCTGCAGCCCTCACACCCTTATCTCCCACAGATCATTCCTGGCAATGGTGCTGGGGTTGTCATGCCAGGCCAGGAAGCAGAAATGTGCAGTAACAGAGCTGTGATTTTTCTCCTTCCTCCCACCTCCATGTGGGGGAACTCCATCAGCCATCAAGTAAAAACATTGCAGCACATCTGTGAGGGTGGGAAAGAGGGTGCTGGGCACTTGGAGAAAGAGGAAGGACCATGAAGAACAAAACTGGAACATAATCACACACTTCTTGAGGCTGTGCCTGCTGCAGGGTAGCACTTGAGATAATGGGATACTTAATTTCATCTGATTGTATGATGCATGTTGGGTCCAAAGAAGAGAATGGTGTGTGGGATGAGGATCTGGTCATGGTCACAGTTGCCAAAGAAGCCAATTTAAGAAACAAAAATAAATTGCTTCTGTGGGATTTTATTCTTCATGTACAATCCCATAGTAGCCAGAAGCATCACAGATTAGAGTCATACCCTAACACACTGAACTCTTGATCCTCTAGGACCCTTAAATTCTTGTTATTGTTTTCCCTTCTGGTTTTAGTTTTGCTTTTTTTTTTGTCAATGCTGGTTTGTCTTTTACCCTTGTCAGTTCCTCTGGAGATTTATTGATTCTGCATTTGGGTGAGATTGTGAACTGCAGTTACTGCTGCTTTAGCTTTGCTGCTATTTAAGATAATAAGTTGGTCTAATTCTGTTAACAGCAGACTGGCTTCTATAGGAATGGAGTTATGCCAATACTGGTAGTTTTGGAAAAATAATTTGCAAGTGTGTGCCAAAGCCCTGGAGGTTTTGCCAGCTAGAAACACAGAAATTAGAAGAAAAAAAATGGGTCCAGTGATCCAGAACCCAAATTGTTCATTGTGTGACCTTAGGCAACTCATTTAATTTCTTTGTGTCACAGTTTATCTGTCAAAAAAACAGGGTTAATATCTATTTATCTCTTGCAGTAGGTTGGGAAATCAAATAAATGTTGGCAATAAGCCTTTGATCCTGTAAAAGTAACTGAGAACAGCAAAAGACAATTTTCTTTACAAATTCATGTTGCATTTTTCATGTAATTGACATTGTTATGGTGTCATTTGGAATTAAGCTGATGCTCAACAGTTTACTGAAACAGAATTCAACAGACTCTTGCTCCTTGATGTGGGAGGTTCTAATGTCTTTCATTTGCTCAGGCAGTAGAATTAAGTTTTGTTGGGCAGGTCACATCATGCAGCTTCCATGGGTCTCACTCACCTGCTCTCCCCTCTTCTCTGTTTAGGACACTTTAGATACAGCCCTGGAGGCCACATGTCATTTAACCAAGTGGCCTTTGTGTCCTCTGTCCTTCTGTAGGTAGCTCTGTGGTTTTGGTTTAGGCAGTGGAGAGAAGAGTATTGACTGTGTTGTGATTTTATATGAAAATTGGTCCCTCAACAAAATAAATGGCAGACCCATCTGGGGTTGAAGCTGTGAAAACAAACAGCACTGGAGAATGAACCTTGCTTAGGGAGATGTATTGAAATGAGCCATAATTGTCACACCAATATGGATCACCTGTATCTGTACTTGTGTGGGCACAAGAAAGGCAGAAATCTAATGGTCCGAGAGTGACCTTATAAAGCTTTAGGGAATAAATTAACATTAATGATGAGGAAAAGATTTCCTTCTCCAACAAAAAAATGGGAAGAAATCTTTAAAAACTGAAAAAAACCAAACCCAAACCAAAACACAACACCCCACAACAAAAGTAAGGAAAGAAAATACACACATGTACATTCTAGGAACAGAGTACTGCAGCTGGAAAAAGGGGACTTATCTGGCTCCCATGACACTCTCAGGACTGGGGTCTGTCATTCCCCTAGAACATCAAATTGGATGAGGAGAGCAGATCTCAGATGAAATCTCCTCCTCAAGGTCCCACAGAACTTATGAAGGGCCGGGAGGGCAAATGTGCCTTGAAGAGAAATAGGCAGAGTGATGCTCTACAGAGGGGGAGAATTTAATTCAAGCTTTGAAACACCCACAAGGGAATTAATAACCATAATTTTTTTAAAAAAAATGAATAATCTCCTGTCCATTAGAAAATCCTTTACCTCCTTGCAGAAGAGAGGAGCCTGGGAGCTGAGCAGAATGTAAGATGTAAGAGCAAACTGTAACCCAGTGAATTAGTCTAACTACAGCAAAAACAGCACTTGTGTAAATGAGGCCCCTAAGGGCCGATAACCAAGCAGTAAAATGTTACAGGAGGGAAGTAAGTCAGGGCTATAAAGCTGGGAAGTCAGGACTGGGTAGCCAGCATCTGGAGCATAAAACAGGCGAGATTAAAGGATGACAGATGAGGGCTGGGAAGGATGCATGAATCCTACCAGCATAAGGATTCTAATTCCTCTGGCCTAAAGACAGGCTCGTTCCTCTGAGCCCTGCCAAGTACCAGAGAATGACTGAGATGCCCACTGAGAACTTGTGAGGAGAGCAGAAGAGTGAGCGATGGATGCTAAGTAAAATAAGGAAATATAATCAAATCACCATTGAGTGTATTTGATTTAGGAGGACACCAATGAATAGAGAAGGGGAAGAAAGCAGCAGGGTGAAAGTTGCTGCTGGATGGGACTGTGGCTTGAGTGAGATATAGTGCAAACCCTAAATTATCATCATCATTATTTTTTGGCTGGGCTGTGTTGTGACATCAATACCAATTTACACTCTGGGTGAGTAGCACTTACTACCTGCTTGTCTTCATAAATTGTGCATTGTCCTTATTTATTTGCTTCCTTGTCCCCTTCCTTCCTGCATTGCCTCTCTCCTTCTTTATAAGTGTGATGGGAATGCTGTATCCTTGCTATGTCCTTGATGAGTTTGATGTTTAACCCCAGTTATGGATCCCCAGCTCCACGTTCCTTTCTTTTGTGCCAGGTTCAACTTGTGTTCTTTCTTGTGAGGAGGATGAGTGTGTACAGAAGGAGGTGAGGTTGGCATTACTCTTGATAGGCCTGTTAGCAAGTGATGCTAGCAGGCATGCCCAGGGTAGTGAGGGGCTTTATCTTATAGACTATCAGGTGAGCTTTTTGGTACTCCTAATCACTGGTATGAAGGAGGGTAGGAGAGCAACAAGAGAAAGAGAAACTATATCTACCTGGGTTACTGGTTCAAATTGCTTTTTACTAGGAATTCTTACTGTTCACTAGGTCCAAAAGAGTATGAAGAGTTGAATTCTGTATTCCTGGAGCATGTGGCTCTATGAATGGTTAGCTCTTCTTGCTCTAGGCTGAGGTCTTACTGCAGGATTTTTAGCTGATGTGATGTTTTTAATTTTTTTTTTACATTAATTCCCAGACTGTGACTTTGTAGGAGAAAGGGTGTCTGTAGTCACTAACAAGAATAATTTTGAAAGGAGAAGAAATCTTGATTTGGGAAGCTCATAAGCTTACTTTTATGTCAAGCAGCTAAGATGTACTGGTTTTCACAGGTAGTTTATGGATTTTATACTGAAACAGCCAGGCTGTGCACATGTTCTACTGTTATGGCTTTGCAACAGGCTCGGTCATTAAACTGGAGAAAGTCCATTTGGAAAGTGAATGAGTACCAACTTCCTTTTTCAGTTTCACTTGAAACTCTAATATACATTAAGCTGTAAAAAAGTCTGGTTCAAAATGGGAAACCTTTTTTGGTTGCTTAGAATCACACCTTAAATTAACCTGATAACCCTCACCATGTGGCATAACTCTTGGCTGCAGCAGGAGTGGTAAGAAGTGGAACAGAGTTGATACTGACTGCTTTATTTTCAGAGCATGGTGTCCACCTTCACCCACCCAAAGTCTTTTTATCACAACAGAACCTGAGGAAGAGGGTGATAACAGCAGCACACTGTGAGCAAGGACTCACACACAAAATCCCATTTAATGGAGAGGGGATTTCTATCTGTGTGAGCACCACTGCTGCACAGAGGGGTGCAGAAAATGCAAACCTAACAGTGGTAAACTCTGGAGATCAAGGGAGTGGGAAACTAAATGAATTTGGGAATACCTCAGTTAGAGTGTGTTAGTGTGTTCATTTGGCACCCAGGTGCCAGGTGATGGCCAGTGTCACTAGCAGGAAAAGGACAGGGACTTCCATGCTAAAGGATTACAGATTTAATCCACCAAAATCTATCTCCTGATTGCATTAGTAACTCCAGTTCACAATCTCTCCTGTTATATTCTGCACCTAGTTGAATGTTTATTTCTGTATAGGAGAAATACAGGGTTTCTTCTTGATTCCTGTATGATCAGTTCATGCTCTGATGCTTAGAGCCAACAGAACAGAAAATCAGGAATTTCTTTTGAGAATCTGCTTTGCTGAAAAGAAAATACATTCAGATAATGTATAAAGAGCCTTGGTACTGGTGCCTGCCTAGAGGAAATAGGCAAGGGAGGGACAGACTGAAAAAGAAGCCAATGGCCTTATTTAGGGGTAGTAGATTTAATAATCTCTAATGGAATTACTGGTAAGGGATCTACAATGCTCATCTCTTTCCTGTAAAGGGTTTTTTTTTTGTTTTGTTGTTTTGGTTTTTGCTTCTCTTGCCTGCTGCCTTCTGCAGGGAATCAGAACAGAGACCTTCTCCTAGGACAGCAGCTGCATGATGGTACTGGAGCTGGAAGGTCATGCCCCAGCATAATACATGATGAGACTCTGGGTTAGAATATGCTGTGCAGGTGCACAGGGAAGAAGATGGATGCAAGGAACTATTTTTCTGCTGTCTCTGTGCAGGGGGCAGGGAGGAGGCACCATGGCTGAAGCTCCTTTTGCACACTGCATGGTGCTGTGGGAATTGAATCCAGACTAGAAGGGAGTCTGGCCCCAGGCACAGTGCCCTGGGGAGCAGCTGCCAGCCTTGGCTCCTTCTTTAGCTTCCCTACCCACTCCACACAAGCAGAGACTCCCACTGTAGCCTTTCCTACAGTTGTAATAATGCAAACTAATTGCCAGGATGCAGCAAAGAAAGCTACATCACCAGCCAAAGGAAAGAGCAGTTCTTCTTTGCCATTTTCTGCCTGTACAAAGGCAGAGTAGGAATTAAAATCCTGGGGTGCACTTGCACCCTCTCAGGCTGCAGCTGAGTGATGGAAATATATGGAATTCACTGCTAGCTCTGTGGTTTGTTAGATTTGGGGAAAGCAGGAGATGGAGACCTCCCTAGTGCCCCCTGCAGAATAAGATGCCTTTCCTTCAGCATCACTTTAGCAAATATTCTGGGTAAATACTGGGTAAAAACTGCCATGTTAGTTTTTCCTGGGGGTGGATTTTCTGGGGTGTGTAATGAGTCTTGGTGACAAGGGAATCTCCTCATAGTTAATGACATGAGAGTGATGTCTTTTCAGTTCTTATTGATGGTCTGGGACAAATATGGAAGAGTAACTTATCAAGAGGTGGTGGTTTAGTGGACAGTAAATACCCTATGCATTAAGAAAACAGCAGCATTAACTTTTTAAGTTTGGATAACAGATGAAATATGTAATTAGTTCACTCGGTTAAAGGACTGCAGCCCTTTTTGTTTGTTGTTTGTCTGCATCAAGATCTTATTAGATTAATTGTTTAATTTTAATTGGCATCACAGAAAAATCCCTCTCTCAGTTCTGTTTCTTCATCTCGATCCACCTAACCCTGCTGCAGCTGAATGGCCCCATTGTACTCCCTTGCATCAGTAGTTAGTAGTTCTTAGCTGGATTAAATCTTGAGGCCCTGATCCTTCTAGAACAGTGTTGCATTGTGGGCAACCTTGCCCAGGGATTAGCTGCACTGACATTTGTAGTCTCATCTGGGTGGAGTTGTTTGTAAACAACAAGTGTTTGCTTGAGTTGAGGTTTTAATGAATTCAGCAGTATGATTCATTCATTTAATATTAAACGTTTCTCTAATGCTAAAAATCTGGGGCATTGGATGAGATAAGGAGCATTTCAAAGGAGCACATTTACTTGTGCATGTTTCATCAGAGAGTTTTTGTATATGAAAGATGCTTTAGACTGTGTTAAGTCATTCTCTATGGCTACAAGTATCTAAGGTCATTTAGATTATATCTGTAATATTGTAAAGATGGGATCTAGTTATTCAACACACAGAAAAAAACCATCTAAATTTGGAATGTAGGAATGTCAGGATGGGGCCCAAACCTAGATGAGTCCAAAGACTTTACCTTTCTTTGGAGTACCAAGCACTGTCTGCTGCAGGAGGCAGGATGAATGCTGAGCTCATGGGAGAGGTGCTGTGATAGAGGGGCAAATCTTTGATGCTTCTACTAGAAGCAAAAAGCAACTTTCAGACAAATGACAAACACCCAATAATCTGTGCTTCTAACAGAAATGCCAACAATCTGTTAGCTCCTTGGCTGTGAGGCAAGCCAATCTGCAGTAGACACCAGGATTGCCCAGTGTCTGTCCTGCTTGTGGCTTCTGTGGTGCAACCAACCTGGTTCAGGACACAGGTATTTTTGCTGTGTCTGTAGTTGACTCACACAATGCAGTCCATGTGGGCTTCTCACCATCCTGGAGACACTGTTACCTCAACATCACCCCTGGGCTGGATGGCTGAGATGATAGGACTGTTGCTGAGGCCATGGGGACAGGTTCCTGCTGTCACCTTTTTTCTCTGGAGGCTGAAGCATTCTGCTAATCCCCAGGTCTAATAGACCAACATCTCCCTCCTGCCCTCCTCATGACCCCGACCTGATCTGGAGGAGCCACTCCTCCTGAAGGTCAGAGATAATTCATGTGGTGTCGTGCTGTGTCATTCAGGATGAGTGACTGAGTTGCTATGATGAATGGGGAAGGGTCAGTCAGAGCACTAACCCTAGGAACAAATTTGTGGGGCTACCACTGTCTTTTTATTGAGGGTCTGCACAGAGCCCTCCAGGCTTTCTGCCTCAAGAATGAACAGCTCGTCCCTGAAAGGAGCTTTTTCCTCTGGATTTTTTCCCCCTCTTTGACTCTAGGAGGAGAGTGAGAAGCATTTGCAATTCTGCAAAAATTATGAGCACAAAAGTAAGTCTATCTACTTGATAAGAAGCCTTAAATGCAGTTCTTCAAGGGTTTAGAATGTGGCACTGAAAATGGCATTCAAAATTGATCTAGGGAGCAACTCTTTTCTTCCCATCTCTCTTTTTAAAAAAGATACTATTTTCTCACATAATTTTGGATCCCTTCTGCTCTGCTCCACCCTCCCCATCGCCCACTTATAATTCCTGATGGAGTGTCTCAGTGAGGGCTCTGAGCTCTGCCATTTTTTCTCCCAGTGGGAGTTGCATCCCAGTATTTTTCTGGAATTAAAAAGAATTTGTCAGTTTCTCAGGATTTTCTTGCCTGAAACAAAGGACAAATGATGCAAAAGCTTGAACAGAGATTTCTGCAGTGCTACATTCTTTCTACCTATGACAGACATGTTAATGTCATGTCTGCCAAGGGGCCACAAAAATGTCTTTAAGACAACTAGTTTCCATTTTAGATCAGAAATTAACCCTGTTTACTTATGGGTTTTACTCCACTGACTATACCAATGTAACTGAAGCCATGGAACTGCTCTACCTGTGCCAAGGTAAACAACATGTGATGGTAGAGCTGCATCCTTTTAAGGGTTGCACTGATGGAACTTTTCTGATACAATTCCCCTCTCTCAAATACAATATTGTTATGCTAAAAATATTTTGGAAGGCCATACCTTCATGTAGAGATTAACCTAGTTCTACCTTCTGGTTTTCAGTGTTCCTGAGCTAGTGCAGGAAGCCCTGGCAAGGGAGAGGGTTGGGTTGCACCAAGTGCACCTGCTACACAGCAGAGTCCTGACTTGTGGGGAATATTTTGCTGCTGAGTTAGGGCCACCCCCGAGTTAGTGTGGGATGGACTGATTAGCAGGGTCTTACCCATGGGATATAGTGCTATTTTCAAGTCTTCCTCAGCTTCTTGCCCCAGGAACACACTGACAGGGTGCTGTGAGTGCAGAGAACCTGCTCTGATGGGATGAATGTGGCCCTTTGTACTGGGCAGGTGAGTTTCAATCTGAGGTGTGAAATGTTCCATCCCACCTTAGGCAAAGTTCTCAGTGAAGTCAATGAGAGTTTTCCCAGAACATGATCTACATTGTCAGGCCTTTTGCTCCCTCCTGGCTCCTGCCTGCACAGCAGTATGACTACATTTCTCCATGTTTATCTCATTGCCATTTTTTTCATTCCTGTGTTTTGGCAGAGCCAGGATCATGTCCCTGGCCAACAGGTTCTTACACTGGGATGCACTCAGGTAAAATTACCACAGGTCCTGCTGGGAGGTTTGCCTGGCTCAGCTCTACAGGCAAACACAATGTCCCTTTTCATGTTTCCATAATTCCAAACCAGCTTAAATATTAATAATAGAATATTGCAGCTATTTAGTCCACAATATGGATTAGCTCCCCCTTAGCCACTTAGGAGACACAAACATAATTTAAATGGCAGATAGTTTTGTCATTTGAAAATTAGCTGCTCTGTGTCTGAAATAACCCTTTTTTGGTGGTTGTTGGCATGGAAACAGGTATAGCCTGCAAGTCCTTCTGCAGACACCTTTGTAACTCCTGTAGAAGTCAATGGGAACCTGTGGAGAGGCTCAACAGCCCTGAAAATGGCATGTCAAATACCTACCCTGCTTTTATCCTCAAAAAAAAAATATCTGATTTTGAAAATTAGCTTCACTCTGAAGAAAGTCTTTCTTGAAGCAGTGACTTGGAATGGCTGTGAGTCAGGATGCATGTTCAGAGTTGAGATTTCAGGCTTAACAGCTCCTTCCACACTATCCAGTTCCTACAGATGGTGTAACCAGGAGATCACATGCCTGCCTGCAGCTAAGTGGACACAACCCCCCTTTAGTAGGTGTCATCTCTATCCTAGAGCTGGACGTTGCTTGTGACATCCTACTTCTTTCCCCAGTCCTTGTTATATCAAGGAGATGGGGACTTTGGTAACCATGGGAAGTTGTGTCCCATCTCTAGGTCCATGTTGGTCTAGTCAGGTAGTTTGTAGATTGCTTAATTTATTTCTTTTTTTCTGCAGTGTAAATTCCAGAGAGAAAAAATATCTTCCCAATATATGACTTGATGATATGGGGCAAAATACCATCATTTTGTGACAAGAAGTGATGGCATTTTACTGAAATACCATGGCTTGAGAGACAATCTCTCTTCCCATCCCAAAATGATTTCCAGGAAAACAACATTCAAGTGGGGCCATGATGATAAATGAATGAGACTTTTAACTGTCTTCTTGAAATTAAAAAAAAAAAAGCCCATCCTCTTGTATCAGAAATACTTTTTAACTGTTTAAGAATGAGGTGAGAAGCAGGACATCACCTTTGAAACCTGTCAGGTCAGACAAGGAGGTGATTAAAACACACTCTTAGTCCAAATGTAGTTTCTATGTAAGATTGCATCAGATCTTCTGATTAAGGGAAGTGCTGAGAGAGGGGAAACAGGAGCATGTACAGGGGAAACAACTTCCATCCTCTTCCTTGTTTTTCCAGGAAGCAAATGCCTCTCTGTGTGAGGGAGCAAGAGAAAAACACACTTGCCCCAATTTCATCTCTTGTACAGTGGAGACTCATCTCTTTCAAAGATGGTCCATCCTGCTGCAAGGAGGGACCTCAGGGGTTTGAGCCTTCTCATTGCATCACATTGGTGTTGGAGAGCTTCTGGTGAGGGCTGGGGTGAGTAGATGTAACTTACAGCTCAGTAGTATGTCCTTTTGTAGGATAAACAGGGGAGATCTTGCAATGATCTGCTTGGTGCCAAAGCCTGTCTCCATGAAAGGTCTGGGGAGGCGTGGAGAGTCTTGAGGCAGATGTGGCTTGGAGGGATGGGGCTCTGATAGTGGCTTCACCTTTTGCCACATCACCAGTGTTTGGAGGCCATTTCCTCCTTCGCTGGAGTGTGGTACTTGATCATTTAGATGTTTTCTATAACTAACATTGAACCTGTATGTCCCAGGGTCAAATCTCAGGATGGAAGCTGCTCATTGCTAAAACCACTCAGAAGAGCACCCATGCTGATGTGTAAGACACTGGTGATGGTGCAGGGCTCTGAGCTGACCCTGACCCTGGCATCTACCCTGTTGTGTGTGGAGACGGAGCCACCAGGTGTGACACTGTTGTTGCCCAGAGGATTCCTGCAGGTCGGTGCTCTGTGCTCGCTGTGCCGCTCCTGCCAGTTCCAGCTCTTGGCTTTGCTCCTTTGGGAGCTGCCCACGTGTGTCCCGCTGGTACCCGCGGGCCGGGCACACGTGTTTTGCAATCTCCTGCCAGTCTGTGTGTCCTGGCCACGCTTCTCCAGCCTCTCATCGCGGCTGGGG
>NW_009954555.1:2656592-2657283 GCF_000747805.2 Chaetura pelagica
TCCCCGCCGGGCTGGCCCCGGGGGTGCTGCTGCCTCGCTGGGAAGCCCCGCTGGCTAAGGGAGGAGATGGGTAGCAGTAGAATACAGGCAAACCCTTCCCTAATTCCCGTTCCCATTGTTAAGTGATTCTGCACGGTAGCCATTCCCAGAGGTGGCGCTAGGATTAGGGCAAAGCCTCTCTCCCTGCCTCTTTTGATTTCATAGAGGAGATAATCAGATTACTCACCAAGTCCATCTGATGTAGAACCATACATGTACAATATCATAAAGTATTGTCTTGGCTGCCTGTGTATTCACACACAGCACCAAGTAGACACCCCAAAATGTTAAACATCTGTAGCACATATCTGGTACTTTTTTTTTTTTTTCTTAAAAAACCCCACAAAAGTGTCACCATATGGATTGAAAGAGCATTTCAAGAAGGGCTTGTGGGTCTCTAGGAAGGGTGTGCATGGGAAGTATTTTGTTGGAGGGTTCAGTTTTCGTGCTTTATAGACCTATTTTGAGATCAGTTAAAAACTGACCTGTGTAAGTTGTTATCTGTACATGCAAAAGGCCACAGGCTAAACATGTATATTACCCTTTCTGGTTGGTGTGCTGAGAATGTTGAAATTACTGTGGATCCCGAGGAGGAAAATTAAAGAGGCTTCTGTTTACTGGGGTGGGGGTGACGGCGGAGCGAGTATGGGTG
>NW_009954555.1:2657345-2658648 GCF_000747805.2 Chaetura pelagica
GAAGGTGGTGTTGGCAGTGTAGCTTCTGGAAGAGCTGTGGGTACAGGTTATACTGGGTTTGAAGATAAATCTTGCATGAGTATTGGCTGTTAAAGTAAGAGGGAGCTGCAGGTTTGGGATTAATGAAATGTGAAAGCAGGAGGGGAGACCAAAGTATGAGGCTTTGAATACTGTCGTAATTGTTGCCCTTTTAAAATAAGAGCTATGGATGGTTATTGTCTCAGTGAATGAGGTTGTGTCAGATGCCTAACTTAGGCACCCAAATTTGAAAAAAGCCACCTTCCTGGCCTGTCAAGGTCACAACAGCTCAGTGACAGCTCTGGAAACAGAACCCAGGAGTTCTAAACCCTTAGCCTCTTGCCTCAGGCAGGAAGGAAAGGAACTGTGGAGCTATAAGTTAAGGAAAAAGAAGTACCATAATGAAGATCCTGCAGGAGCCAACTTAGATGCCTGGAAGGGAGAAGCACAGAGCTAGAACTGAAAAGATGAAGGACCTCATTGAACCTGGAGTGCCTCATTAAGTGCAACACAGCTTGTGTGTGCAGAGAGGCAGATTTTTCAGGAGATATATGCAAAATTTGGACTGGGAAGGGTGGGAGAAATGGGAGAAAGCAGCTTGCCTTCTAGAAATACTGAAGTCAAGTATCATATGTAAGGAAGACAATTTAATTGTTTTATGCTTAGTAGGTAGCAACATGTATGGTCCATTTTAGAACAGTCTGGTCATGTGGAGCTGCCTGTGTATCAGGAAAGAGAGCTGTCTGCTGGTCCTGTCTGGATTCTGAAATGCCAAGTGCTTGCTCTGTGCCTTTGTTTTTCCACAAGATAATTTGAGGGTAAGAAGTTGATTTCTCTGAATCTCTGTGCACAGAATTGTAAGGCAGCAAATAGCCATCAGGTTGAATACTATGAAGTGAAAATGAAAGCAAAATAGATGCAAGAAATTTATTTGGAAATTCAACTCTGTATTGGACTGTCCGGGAATCCCGAATAGCAAAATATTTTCATGAGGTTCTTAGTATTTTGGGCCACTGCTCCTCAAGCATGGGGGTTTTTTGACATCACTGCCATGCACATACCTAACCATACTACTATTTGCCCATGTCTGGTGCTTCCCTGGCTCCCCACAGTACTACCAGAAAGCTGAGAAGGGACTGTTTGCCAGGAGTTTCATCAACTTAGATGATGGTTGCTAGTGCTGTGCAATGCAGCATCATGAATTAAATCAGTGGCATGTTGGCTATAGGGAAAAAGGAAAAGAAAGGGCTCTGGAGAAGGACATCTGCTTGAAGTGCTGACCTCT
>NW_009954555.1:2659955-2681243 GCF_000747805.2 Chaetura pelagica
CTTGGCTCCCCGCCGGGCTGGCCCCGGGGGTGCTGCTGCCTCGCTGGGAAGCCCCGCTGGCTAAGGGAGGAGATGGGTAGCAGTAGAATACAGGCAAACCCTTCCCTAATTCCCGTTCCCATTGTTAAGTGATTCTGCACGGTAGCCATTCCCAGAGGTGGCGCTAGGATTAGGGCAAAGCCTCTCTCCCTGCCTCTTTTGATTTCATAGAGGAGATAATCAGATTACTCACCAAGTCCATCTGATGTAGAACCATACACGTACAATATCATAAAGTATTGTCTTGGCTGCCTGTGTATTCACACACAGCACCAAGTAGACACCTCAAAATGTTAAACATCTGTAGCACATATCTGGTACTTTTTTTTTCTTAAAAAACCCCACAAAAGTGTCACCATAAGGATTGAAAGAGCATTTCAAGAAGGGCTTATGGGTCTCTAGGAAGGGTGTGCATGGGAAGTATTTTGTTGGAGGGTTCAGTTTTCATGCTTTACAGACCTATTTTGAGATCAGTTAAAAACTGACCTGTGTAAATTGTTATCTGTACATGCAACAGGCCACAGGCTAAACATGTATATTACCCTTTCTGGTTGGTGTGCTGAGAATGTTGAAATTACTGTGGATCCCGAGGAGGAAAATTAAAGAGGCTTCTATTTCCTGGTGTGGTGGTCACGGTGAAGGGATTAGGGAAGGTGGGCCAACACATTCCTCAGGATCAGAACCCCCTATCTGTGGCTCTCACTTAGCCTTTTTAGGCATATGTGGGAAGGTGGTGTTGGCAGTGTAGCTTCTGGAAGAGCTGTGGGTACAGGTTATACTGGGTTTGAAGATAAATCTTGCATGAGTATTGGCTGTTAAAGTAAGAGGGAGCTGCAGGTTTGGGATTAATGAAATATGAAAGCAGGAGGGGAGACCAAAGTATGAGGCTTTGAATACTGTCGTAATTGTTGCCCTTTTAAAATAAGAGCTATGGATGGTTATTGTCTCAGTGAATGAGGTTGTGTCAGATGCCTAACTTAGGCACCCAAATTTGAAAAAAGCCACCTTCCTGGCCTGTCAAGGTCACAACAGCTCAGTGACAGCTCTGGAAACAGAACCCAGGAGTTCTAACCCCTTAGCCTCTTGCCTCAGGCAGGAAGGAAAGGAACTGTGGAGCTATAAGTTAAGGAAAAAGAAGTACCATAATGAAGATCCTGCAGGAGCCAACTTAGATGCCTGGAAGGGAGAAGCACAGAGCTAGAACTGAAAAGATGAAGGACCTCATTGAACCTGGAGTGCCTCATTAAGTGCAACACAGCTTGTGTGTGCAGAGAGGCAGATTTTTCAGGAGATATATGCAAAGTTTGGACTGGGAAGGGTGGGAGAAATGGGAGAAAGCAGCTTGCCTTCTAGAAATACTGAAGTCAAGTATCATATGTAAGGAAGAGAATTTAATTGTTTTATGCTTAGTAGGTAGCAACATGTATGGTCCATTTTAGAACAGTCTGGTCATGTGGAGCTGCCTGTGTATCAGGAAAGAGAGCTGTCTGCTGGTCCTGTCTGGATTCTGAAATGCCAAGTGCTTGCTCTGTGCCTTTGTTTTTCCACAAGATAATTTGAGGGTAAGAAGTTGATTTCTCTGAATCTCTGTGCACAGAATTGTAAGGCAGCAAATAGCCATCAGGTTGAATACTATGAAGTGAAAATGAAAGCAAAATAGATGCAAGAAATTTATTTGGAAATTCAACTCTGTATTGGACTGTCCGGGAATCCCGAATAGCAAAATATTTTCATGAGGTTCTTAGTATTTTGGGCCACTGCTCCTCAAGCATGGGGGTTTTTTGACATCACTGCCATGCACATACCTAACCATACTACTATTTGCCCATGTCTGGTGCTTCCCTGGCTCCCCACAGTACTACCAGAAAGCTGAGAAGGGACTGTTTGCCAGGAGTTTCATCAACTTAGATGATGGTTGCTAGTGCTGTGCAATGCAGCATCATGAATTAAATCAGTGGCATGTTGGCTATAGGGAAAAAGGAAAAGAAAGGGCTCTGGAGAAGGACATCTGCTTGAAGTGCTGACCTCTTAGGAACATTCCTGCCAGTGTTGCTACTATAGTGTTGAGATTTCAAGAGGTGTAAATAGGAAGTGCACTGTTTCTTTTAAAGGGTCTCAGCCACGTGTGCTGCCTGATTTATCTTCCTGGCTGGTCCTACTCTGATAGCATTTAGCCTTGTAGGGCCCATTTCTCTGTTATTATTCAGATTAAGCTGGCAAGGTTTGAGCAAAGGATGCAAACTGGATTTCTAGGGCCTCGTTTGAGAATGGTTTGCAACCAGACTGCTCAGCTGAAGAGTTGTCAGCCTGGGTTTAACCTTTAACTGGATGCTGAAGTCCAGCTCCATGTTGGCTGTCAAGTAATTTCTTGAGGGATCTATTTGCTGCTTTTAAACTCACTGAAACTTGTGAGACAAGTTCCACTGTACCCTCTTCTTAATGTCTTCTCATTGCTTCACTAGAAATTTTAAACACATCTTCAGTTTGGTTTCATCTTTTGGATGAGAGCTGGAATTTGGCCAGCTGTTGCAGAGAGGGATGTGAGTGGAGGAATTGGGGAGGGCATGGAAATGTCACCAGATGTGGGTCCTCCAAGAGGCAGCACGGAGACAGTATTTTGAGAAGTCCTGTCTGTCTCATGCTGCCAACTTATTTTACAGAAAACGTGGCCTTGGCAGGTGTTGATGGCAGCAAAACAAATTTGGAATAGGCTGTGATAAAGGGAGTTCTCTTGGGAAGTAGGAAAAGAAGTGATAAATATCTTAAAAGTGATCACAGGAAGGGTGAAGATGTGCTTGTTGGAGCACTGGGGAACTGGCCTTTGATGCACCAAAAGTTGCAAGACAATCTGGGGGCCTGGTGAAAGCCCAAGATTATTTCAGTCAAGTGTTTTTTCAGTATTTTTCTGTCCAATAATAGAAATTTTCCTACCCCAAAGACTTTCAATTTCTCAGGGTTTTGGGTCCCTAAGTCCTGAAGGGACAGGTGGCCTTTCTTCTAAGTGCAATGAATCAGAAGCCCTGATTTCAGGTACACTCTCAGTTGATCAGTGTTTGAACCTGGTGGCTCTATTTCATCCTTATTTCTGGGTGTCTCTGCAGCCAAGTAACCTGCTCATTCTTTTTTGTTTTGTTTTGTTTTCAATATCTGCTTCCAGTCATGATGTCAATCTTTGATTTCAAAAGGAGCTAGATGGATTTTTTTCTAGCCTAGTCTGCAGGTGCTTGGACAGTCCAAACTGGGAGTGAGCTAGGAAAAAAATCAGAATAGTGATGGCAAACAGCATGGGATGTGTGAGTCTGGTAGAGAGAGAATCAAGGCAAAGCCCAGGGTTTGTGCCTAGGAGCAGGTACATGCTGTAAAACAACTGCTTTTGCTAACGTAAAGATTCTCTTTTCTGTCAGTATCATTTTGTGATAGACCTGAGAGGTTGATGCTGTGATCTATACATCTTTGTTCTGAAGGAGTTCTGTGATGATGGCGTTCCTGTCTTTGGATATTTTCAAGGACAGATCTGATAAAGCATGCAATTATTTTGTTTACATGCATTTTTTGTTTTCCATATGTTTGTTCCAGCTGGGCCACGACCGCAGCGATCATCCCTCCGGGGCTGACATTTCCAGCAGGGACTCACTTTTCTTCTGGGTGGGGCTGAGCAGGGAGTTTTCTAGCACAGGTACTGAGTGAGACAGCAGGAGGTGGGCTTGGGGGGGCTGTGTGAGCACCCCCTCTGTTTGATGGCAGTCTGAGGGATGTTCTGCTGCACTGGCTGAGGATAGTGTGCTGCTCTGCACCTCTCTGGGGCACAGGAGATTTTAGCTGTGCTGGGGGGAAAATGCTGCTCCTGGATTCTGACAGGAATTAACCCAGGGAAGCAGAGCCCCAGTGATGCTCCTTCAGCAGATCATAAGAATTCAGGGTGGACATTTGGATTGTGGCACAAACCATGGCTGTGTTAGATGTTATCTTGGAGACTTAAGCATCATTTTGCAATGATCAGTGACTCACCAGTGCCAAGCACTGAACCATCAGTCACTCTTGCACCGACAACACACCCTTACATGTGTGCTCTGCCTGCCCAAGAGCCCTGTTGTAAATCCTCTAGACTGGAGGAACATGTGTTCTGTGTAACATACAGACACACGCAGGGGTGCCCTCAGTGTGTCACATCCTGCTGTTACTGATGGGCAGCATCAGGCCTCGGCAGGGCTGTTTGTGCTCAGCCATGATGGGAGGAGAAAGCGTTCTGTGAAGCTGAATAAAGCACCCTGTGATCTCCTACCTGTGACTGCACTGGAGCTTGTGGCACCTATGCCCCATGTAGCAGTCACCTCCAGTGTGCACAGGCATTCTTGGCCTCTCACAACCTGGTTTATGCAGCAAGTGTTTGGCATTCCAAGAATGTGGGAGGGAGAGTAGTGGGCTTTGGCTGGGACTAGAGCAGCGACTAGAGTTGCCAGTGGAGTGTGTAAGGAGAGGGTGAGAGAATGTGGATCCAAAGGCTATAGTCAATGGGTGCTGCATGGAAAAGCACTCTCAACTGGTGGGTCCTTCAGTGGAGAGAAGGCAAAGCTAGTCCTGCACCTCCTGACTTCACTTATCTGCAGAAGCTCATGGTTTACACAGCCCTTGCAAGTATGTTTGCAGGCACCGGACACGCTCTGTCATCTGAATCAAACTTCTTTTGAAGTTAAGCAGATGTTGGTGCAAATGTTCCTGGGACACAATAGAAAGAGACATGCCAAATGGAGAAGACCATGAGGCTGACATATGGAAAGGTCTGAGAATTTTGGTGTGGTTTATATGTGAACTGCTGTATTTAACAAAACAATTAGCATCACTAAAGAGCATTTCAGCACTTTGTGTCTGACAAGACAGATGCTTTGGTAGCTTTTGATTAGTTTTAATCCTGAGCGTATTTCCCCCACTGAACTTCAAATACTTTGGAAGTGAGAGTAAAGCATCCATTTTACAGAGGAGCACTGAGGTGTTATTATCATTCACCTGCTTAATTCTGGAGGCAGAGAAAGCCCAAGCATTTCCTCAGCTACATCCAAGATCCAAACTTCTTAACCTGCAGCTGGAGATGTAGCCATCTTGTGTACGACCCAAGGCTATGCCAGTACTTTCCTCCTACACTTTCAAGGACAGTACAAATTCCAGCCTCCTTCTGTCCTCACTTCGAGGGGCACACGTGCAACTTCCTTGCTGGTATTCCAAACAGATATGTCATAGAATCTGGCAGGATGGTGGGAGCCTGTCATTTCCTTACTCTGAGTCTTGTCAAAGAGCAGTGCTTTCTGGGGAGAAGTAGCTGGCAAATGGCAGAGAACCTGCCTGTCTCCACAGAGAGTGCCTCCCAGAGGGACACAGCACTGCACACACCTGCAGTGTTTCAGTGGGGAGGCAATGCAAAAGTGAGATTGTGTAATTAAAGATGGAGTAGCTGCCTTTGCAGCATAAAATAAGACCGAGACCGAGGGGTTGGCTCCTGGCGATCTCGCTGTGGCAGCATGAAAAATGAGGAAGAGCGCGATAAGAAACTAATAATTTATGTTCCAAGCACAGACTCACACCAGTGTGGAGGGAAATTTGTGCCAATAACTCCTACTAACTCAGAAAGGCACGCAATCTTTTATTGCACAAATTATTAACGACCAGAAAATAAATGACTCTGGAATCAGATTGGTGCTGCCGGCGCTTTTCGTTTCTTCTTTTATTTGTATAAATTCTGAAGCCAGTCCACCCCTGAAGCTGAGGCAATGGCAACTTTTACTGGCCCAGTGCCCTTCCTGACAAGAAAACAGATTAAACAACAATGAAACAGAAACGTTCTGGTATCTCATTGCCTATCAGAGGTGGGTTTACTCAACAAACATTTGCTGGCCCCTTTGGCAGTAACAGCTCTGTAGGTACACAGGGTTCTCTGATTTGGGACTCCATTCCATAGCGACTGGAATAGCCAAACATCAGCAGAGTGAACCTTTAATTATGGAAACATACAGCAAAATAACAGCTCTCCATTGTCTCCTCTTGGCCCTGTCCCTTTTCAGGCTCCTTTCTTCACATCCTCCCTGTGTCCTCAGGGCTGCTGGTGTTGCTTTCCAGATGCTGCTGCTCTAGTTTCTCAGCATTTGTGCTTAATATTCAGAAATGCTAGGCACCTACAGCAGCTGCTGAAGTATAGCAGAATTGTGGATTCCCAGCCCTTCTTAAACCAGGCCAAGGTGAATTTCAGCCTCGCACTTGCATGGGGAGAGATCCATGAAGTTTATTTAGACAGCATCCATACGGAAACAAAGCACAGAACATCTTCCCTACCACCAAATGATTACATCCCATGATCTTTCTTGAATTAAAATATTTATTATGATGCTAAGGAGAAGAAGCTCTGATGAAGAATGAAAGATCGTGACTTTTAGATTTGCTGCATGTTCCCTTCTGTTTAGTGCTGTGTGTAATCTGAATGGGGGCTTGTTCCTGTATGAGGTAGGAGTAGTTAGGAGTTTGGGTGTGATGCCAAAGTGAGATGAGGAATTTGATTTGGGCTTGAGCTAATAGTTATTTGCAGGGAGACAGAAGGTGAACTAGGATAGCAGAAGCAAACAACTTTGAGCCCACAGGTAACTCTGGATCGAGATCTGAGCTTCACTTGAAAGTTTCCATGATAACACACTGAACCTGAATCTTGGTCTGGCTTCCAACCCCGGGAGATACTTGAGTCTGAACCTAAAGTTTGCAGGACCTGCTGCATCCAACCTGTGGTCCAAACCAGCCCTGTTTTGAAGCCCCAGTTTGTATTCTGAAGAGCAAGGCTTTGGCCCTGGGTCCAAATGCAGCTGGGACCCTCATTTCTGCAATTTACACAGATTTGCTCCTATGCAGATAGACCTACACAAGGGACCTGGCTAAGACTGATTTAAGCTCCATGTCTGAGGTGTGTAGGGTGGTTGTTTCTTCCATAAACAGGGTCCCTTGAAGGCAAAGGAGTTACTCTGTGTGCAGTTACAAGTTGCTGGCCTGTCTTTAGTCCATATAGTTTGCAGTTGGTGGGGGAGACCCATCTGTGAGGCTCAGACTTTTCTTCTCCCCTCCTATTCCCCTTCCCCATTTTGGTTGTGTGAACCGTGTGATAAGGAAGAAAAGTGTTTCTCTTGTTAATTCAGCCCATTCATTATCACTGGCACTATCTCCCTGATGGCTTCATCTGAATAGGGAGGAGGGGGGGGGCGTTGCTTTCCCCCCCTCTCTCTTTTTTTATGGTGAGGGGGTGTCAGGGAAGGCGACCTCAGCCAGGCTGCAATAATGAATAATGTGCACATTGTTCCTGGGGACTGCAAGTGTTTTATTAAGGCAGGTTTTCCTAGACTGAATGCCCAATCACCACAGAACCATGAAACTCAAATTGCCTTACAGCTCTCTCATGAACATACTTTTAATCTCATTGACCTGTCGTTATACTATAACACATAAATTCAGATTTGGAGATCTTATGTCCAATCATAAATTGGGCTGGCAGACTTCCGATCAACAGAATAAAACTGTCTCCTGTGAGGTGGGTTTTTTATTTGTCAGTGCTGTTCCAGCAGACAGAGTTGGAGGTACAGTCAGCTTTTCTTAATAAACTATCCTTTTAAAAAAAATGGAGGGAAATAAGAAGCCCAGTATGAAATTCACAGGAGAAAGAAGAAAAAAAATAGGGGGATGTTTAAATACATTAACATTGGACATAAACTTAGAATGTGGAAACCTGTGAATGAAGGGGTCTTAGCTTCTGCTAACATCATGGAGAAATGATAGAAAAATAGTTTGTGAGTGGCATTCAGACATACAGTTTTGGTCATAATTCTCTGTGGGTTTGAGGGGGGGCCACAAATGCCAACTCCATTGAATTCCTTCCTCTTATGTCTTTCTTCTTTTACTTAAATGAGGAAATCTATTTTCTCCCTCCTTCTTGTTTTGCAGTGTTTTATTTGGATTCAGCAGTGAACGGGGGATTTGAAATTTCTGTGGGTCAGTGGGAGTTTGGATATGAGGGGAGATTTTGCTGCTCTCAGGTGCAGGTGCTCATGCACCTGAAGGGTTTCCTTGTGTGAAGGAAGATTACAACCAGTAAATCCTGCTAAGTGCCACAGGCCCATTTCTGAGAGCTGTCATTGCATAGGGACAATCCCTGCTGTCCTCAGTAGAGATGTGTCATCCTAAAGGCTGGTAGAACAAGTCAGATTTGTGTGTGTGTCTGTGTGTGTATATGCACATTTCCTTTTTACAGGTCACTGTAGAAAAGAGCTTTGTGATCTGGAGCTGCAAGCAGTATGTCTAATGTTTTGAGTGGAGCTTCCTCCTCAAATACAGCACACAATGTTCATATACCTTAGTGCTTTCATTTAGACAAACATCACCTTTTTAGCAGTCCCCAGTTGTAGGTGTTGGTCCATTAGATAATGCACAGAGAAAAAACAAAACCAAAACCAGTCAAGTATTTCATACTCTTGCAGTGTGCTGAACCTATATTTTCTCTTTATCTCCAAAAGGTTTCTAACAGAGAGCAGTGCAGGCTTCCTTGAACACAGCTAAACAGAGAGCTGTACAGGCTTCCTTGAACACAGCTAACTCCAAGATACTTTGCATCCTACCCACGATGACCAGCTCTGCACTTCAGGGGGTGAGTCTGTAACACACACCATTGTTACACGTGTTGGAGCTAAGCTGGCAGTCCAGGGGTCACCTGCATCCTTTCCTGTTTGTGACTTCACTGGGGGATGTGTTGCTGCTAAAAGGAATCCCTCCCCAAAGACAAAGAGCAGCTAAAGTTCTATATTCCTCAAAATGTGGAGACTTTTCCCCAACCTTTCTAGGTGAGCCTGTGGTGGGAGTGGCTCATTGGAAGAGTATCATGGGCTTCTCAGTGTCTTTGGAGTGTTAGCAGGTGAGAGCAGGGCTAGGACCTGAAGAGTTACTGCATTAATATACATCAGGCATCTGTACCTCACTGGAAATGCACACTGGGCAGGCAGTGCCCTCTGTTTAGCCCCTGTGGTGGTGCTTCTCTTGCCCTCAGACAGGCAAAGCAGGACAGCAAACTGGTTTTGGACAAAAGAGCAACTTCTGGCAACTGTTTCCCTTCAGGTGTTGTCCTGTGACATGGCAGCTGCCACTGGCTTTGTTCTGCCCAGCACTCCAGCCTCCTACCTGGAGCAATTTAGCACCAGTCTTTGAGGAAGTAAAGCACTTTGGAGTCCTTCCCCCAGGGTTTTCTGTCCTTACAGTAATTTTTTGAAGGCCTCTGTTTTCACAGCACTGGGATAGATGGACCCCTAAAACATACAGCCAATTATGTGGTAGAATTTATTAGACTTAGTTCTGGTGCACTTTATGTGAGGGTGAGGGTGGGGGAGAGAGAGTGAACTCTGGGAGGAAACCCATGGCAACTGAAAATGTGAGTGTGAGGATTAGAAGTCCCCATAAATATACCTGACTTTGCCATCTCTTCTAATTAAATGCAAGCCATGAAACACGGGCACAGAGTGTGTTGGTGACAGGGTGCAGCAGCCTGCAGAGACAGGAGGGAAGAGTAATAACTGGCTCCATGGCCTGGGGCTGAGATGCAGAGCAGAGCCAGGAGGGTTACAGCTAAGTGGCTGATTTAGAGTGAGCCCTTCACAGCAAGGCAAAGGGAACTCTCCAATCAGTTATTAATGTTTCCTGTTTTATCTACTCATCTTCATGGGTTTAATTATAATTATCCAAGCATGTTATACTTCTCTGCTGTGTCTTCTTCTCCCATCCCAGAGAGGTGGTAGAGGAGAACATGATGATGCTAATGAGGAAAGAGGGGTCATAGGAAAGGCCTGTCCCCCCTGAGCTTTGCCTCAGGGCTGTGCAGCCATGAATTGGGAAGCTCTGTGGGCCTCATCCTGTGATTGACTCAGCTTGTGAGTCGTCCTTCCCTCAAAATGATCTGCCAGAATTTGGCTTCTTTGAGCACTGGTGCTTGGTTTCCCTCCAAAAGGGCCCATATCTAAGAGACCAGGATAAGGTACTGTGTTAATTCAGTCCTCCTAGAAACAGCTTCCTCATTTCCTCTCCTTCTCTGTATTCCAGCATTTTTCCTTTCCCAGCTCTCTGTTGCCTTGGGTAACCTCCCTGGGTTGTACTCCCTCAGCACTCCTGAGGGGCTTCTGTGTGTAGGAAATAAAGCCTGTAGTTCAGCTCTATCCATCTAACATCTTCTGACTGCCTTTAATCATAGCATTTTCAGTTTAATTGGGAAGGCAGGCACACTTTGCATATTAATGCTAGCACAGCCTGCACCTCCTAAGCATTCAAATCCTAGAAGGCTGGATGTGTTAGGCAGTGGTTGTGAACCTGCTGGGTGTCCTTTAGCATCTCTGGGAATGGGGTAATTTCAGCAGGGCTGGTTTTTGCCCTCCTGTTGGAATTCAATTAAAATAAACAAAATAACAAATACACTAAAAAAAAAGAAGAAAAAAAAAGGGGGGGGATTACAATAAAGATATAGTCTGCTGAGTAGAGAATGTAAGCCTAATAATAATAATATTGTTTCTTTTTTATGCCCTCCATAGAATATTTAGAAATAGTTCTTAGACCTAGTAATCTGCATGTCAGAAGCTGAAAAGCCCTGCTTCAGAGTAACCTGACATTACTATACAGACTATGACAGAGGACTAATCGGAAAACTACTGTACATGCTCAGGCTTTTGGCTTTGGTTGCCTGAACTAGGATTCAATACTAAAGTTATAACTTGATGCTGATTTGCATGGTGTGTTTGCCTATGTTAGAAAATAGAAAAAAAAAAAAAAAAAAAAAAAAAAAAAGAGAAAGCGAGGGGGGGGGGGGGGGGGGAGGGAAAGAAGTGTGGAATCTCTCAATTTAAATGATTATTCTGCAGACAGTGCCACCATGTCCCTGTCTGTTGTGTCCATTGTCCTTCTTGGGTCATAACACTGCTGGTCCCATTGTCTGTGCAGGACAGCCAAAGGGAAAAATATCATCTTCCCTGCAGAACTGCTGGTTGAGTGGCATATTCCCCTCCTGTGATCCATCTATCCATGAAAGACCCATTCTTTCCTTTCTTGGCTTCATGTTCCCACCCAGGACTCTGTGTGAAACCAGTAGTTTTGTCTTAGTGTTATTGTGGTTTTCATTACTCTCTTTCTTCTTGACCAAAATTTGCCTTGGGATCAGACATGCTGGGTTTGATTTGGAGGAGGTGTCAGTAGGTCTTTCACTTTTATGTCGTAAAGCTTTTCAGGAGCACATCCACAAATACACCTTGCTTGTTTAGGCCATGATGGGCAATTGTTGTTGTGATTTACTGCTGAGGTTAGTTGATTGTATGTTAGATGCTGCCCAGAAAGATAGTCAATGTATAGTTCTGTTCCAAAGGGGAGGTGTGTGCTCTAGGCTCAGGATGGGTCCCATTTACACTTTCATATCCTCTTGAGGTCTCCCATTCTCCACAATTTATGGTACATGGCTTTAAGGTTCCTTTTCAAAGTCAGTAGAGGAAGACAATTGATGAGCTGAATCTGTACTTATGTTTTAATATTTCCAGAACAATGCAGATCTAGAGTCCTGCCATCTTTGAGAACAGTTGCCCCTGGTTTTGTATGGTGTGGTGCAAAGAAAGGACATTCATCAGGCATTAATCTGTGGGCTCTCTATGGCAGGGGTTTTATCTTCCTTTCTGCTTGAGGCCCACTGGCCACAGTGCTGGCTCTGTGGGATTGATGCCAGTTAGATAAGGCTTCCATTTCTGCTTCTCCATTATGCTTCTCCTGTTGAAGCATTCAGGAAGCATCTGGATTATTCAGTACCAAAGTGGCTTCCCCTTCTCTGGGAAGAGATGTAGGGTGCTCAGGCACAGCTGTAAAGTTTGTTATACTCCCATGGACTGGCTCATAGCTCCACAGAAGCCCTTGATGAAGGCCCTTGTGGAAGGGTGCTCTTAACTGGGGGTTGTAGGGCACAATATAACACTTGTTCTGCCTTGGTCATTGTGATCCTAGGGTGAGACCCACAGTATCCAGAGGGCACTGTCTGTGGCTTTATCTCCTAGGTTGAGTTCAAGGCTGTGTCTGTTAGAAAGGAAGGGGTAAAACAGTGATGCTGTACAACCTCACCAGTTCTGAGGTGTCTCCCACTGCTCCAAGAGCACCTCTGCTGTCCACTGCTGACTGCTGCTCTTTTCTTTTGCACAGTTCTTCCTGAGTGCTCGTTGTGTGTGCCTGTGAGGAGATGGCATAGCATGGGGAGAGGCAGAATCTGCTCAGGCAGCAGCTTTTTTTCATCACTCACCAAGATCCATTTGTTTTACCTTAAAGGACTTTGTCTTGAATGGCTGAAAGTACCAGGAGAGTGGCTTGGGGAGCTGTGATTCAGGGAGACAGGGCAGAGGGCTAGAATTGCTGCCTTTGGTGATGAAAAAGAATGTGCTGGTCTCCCACTTGGTCTCAGTTGTGGGTGCCACAGGCCCCCCTTCCTACATCCCACCATGGTTTGGAAGAGCTCTGGGTCGCATGAGGGAGGGCTGGGATTCAGAATAGCACTCCAAGTAAAAAAACAGGAATGAGGGGCTGGTCCAGAGTTTGGGACTGAAAAGAGATGTTCTGAGTTGCAGTGTCATGCTGTGGATGAGGGACAGCTTGTGTGGTCTGTCTGGCATTAGCAAATTAAGGAGAAAATCAGACAAGAGCTCATGTCTTTGGGATGCTTTTACTCCAGGAGCCACATCCATCCTGGAGCTTGGATTCCTTGTTTCATGAAGCAGCCTATTGATCTCACTGATTACTGTGCTCTGTCAAAACTGGCTGTACTTCATAGAACTGTGACCTGTCCTTTTACAGAAATAACTGCACTTCATCATGACCAGAGCTTGCTGATCCCTGGGCTGTGTGTCAATAGTGGGTCTTGATCATTGTGACCTGTTTGCTTGTGATACTTGCTCACACATTTGCAGAGACATGCAAATACCTTTTGATTTTTCCTTAAAAGCATGCCCAAATTCAGCTGCCCTTTTCTTCTGCTCCAGTCTGGTTTTCTGGATTCTGATGACAAAAAGGTCCTGGTTAGATTCCCCCATCAGTTTGCAGTGTTCCTGTGTTGTGGCTGCTGGGATTTCCAGACAGAATTTTGGAAGGAGAACAGTGGCTGGTGTTCTAGTTATAAAAATTAGTCGGATGTTTTCCATAGCTATGAAAATACATCTTGAAAAGGACAAAACTGAGCCAGATCTTGCATGCTGCAAGTGTTTTCCTTACTGGTCTGTCACTGCTCCTGCAGGGTGTTAGTAGTCCCAGTCATTCCTGTTTTTCTGGCCTAGTAAGAGCTATGTCTATTACTTCTCTGTCCTGACCTACAGTTCCCTCCAGGCTTCATAATTATGGCCTTCTTTAAAACAGACATCACTTCCCATGCCAGAAATTGTCACAGTGTGGAGAAGTAGATAAAAATCTATTAGGGAACAAGAGGTGACTAGATTAATTTCCACCTGGAATTTCAATTAAGCTTTTCTGTGTGGAGTGTGTGTGTAATCCAAGCTTAGACATAATGACTCTGGTTCTTGAGTTTGAGAATTGGTCTGATAGATAGAAATACATGGAGCTTTCTTGGGTTCAGAAGTATGTGGCACTGCTACAGCCAACTGAGTAGAGCTATAGTTAGCTGTAAATATTTCAGATGTTGAAAGCCACAAATATGTAGAGGTTCTCCTCATATTAATGTGTCTGATGTGCTTAAAGGCTGGATATCCCACTGGAAACAAGTCAAAACATATTCTTCTACTCATTGTTATTTCAAATATAAACTCAGTTCTCTGTGTCTGTTGGGGCTATGCAGTAAATGAGTCCCCAAGACAATGTTGCTGAACATGTATCTAATAGGTGTCTGGTTTCCTGAAGCATCCAAGAGGAGCAGTGATCTGTGCTCAGGGCTCATACATGTGCAGTGCTGGACCCTTTTCAGCATTTCTGACTAACAGCTTTTGAGGGACACTTCCTCTGGAGGAGCCATGGTTTCCCCAATTAATGCTTTTCACCACATGCTGTCTTTTATGGGAAGGAGAGGGACCAATAGCCAGCCCCCATCATCACTGCTGTTGTAGACAATCTAAGGAAGATTTGTGCTGCAAAGTGCCCAAACCATTTTTGAAAGGAGAGGCAGGATCCTGAGTGCTGAAACTGCTTTGCTGTTTCTGAGTGTTCAGGTACTGCTGAAGTACCAGATCAAGCTGTTTCCCTGTGCCAACAACATGGCTGCATCCCAGCAATTGCTGGGCTAGAAAACTGGAGTTTTCAGCTGAAACAGGCAAGCCTGATCCCCAGTACCTTTGGGGAGACAGTGGCTCTTGCATCTCAAGAGCAGCAGCAGAGTGTGCACATTATACACATCCCTCCCCTTCAGCATCAAAAGTCATCTGGTTGAAGCACCACTATGGAAATAGAAGAATAATATTGCTGGCATTCTGCACCAGGCAGGAATATAGAATGCAGGAGAAACTGAAATGGCAGTTGATCTTTTTTTAAGAGGCTTTGGGTTTCATTGACTTAAACATTTTTTTTCTTTTTTTAATTTTATTTAGAAATTGTACAGGTCTGAGCTAATTAACACTGACCTGTCGTGATTGCGCTTCTTAGAATAGTTTGGAGGTTTCTTCTGAGAAGTGATATTAGCCCCAGAAGTCTTGCATAGCCTTTAGCATGCATTAACATTGAGCAGAAGATGATGTATATCAGAAAGAGGAGGATCCAATTGTCACAGCACCTCAGGTCTTTCCCTGACTCTGCCACTTCCTTGTCCTGTGTCCCCAGGATCTGTATTTATGTTCTTTCTTATCAGACTGTGATACAGGTGTAATCACTGACCACCTCCATCACTTAATTAGCAGCTTGTGACTGTGAAACACTAAAAGGATACCCCCAAAATACAGGGACTGGGAAGTCACTGGATTCCTTTAAGTCCTGTTTTTTTTTAATTTGGCAGAATTCCCCCTACTCCTAGCACCTGCAGCACATCTTCCAGCAAAGCCCTGCCACACTGTCAGTGTGTGTACACACAATTAGATCCCTACAAACTGTGTGTGTGTGTGTATCCCTCCATATGGGCACACATACACACACACAGAGCCATATATAGAAACTGCAGCTCTTGGGAACAGCCTTGGGAGTCCCTGGAGAGCAGACTCTTACTGCATTTATTCTGTGTCACCCTTATTTCTAATCAGACACACACACATGCACACACCTCTCGCTGCCTCACTTCAGCTCTGTATCTATTTTCTTTTATTATCCTGGCAGGAGATGAGCTTCATTAGGGGAGTGGAGTCTCTAACAAGGATGGGGAATGGCAACAACAAAAGGATGTAGCCATATAAAGTTATGTCAAAAAACCTTTACAAGAAAAACGACTGACATTAGAAACAGTCTGCATTAAAAATTCAAGACAGTTGGAAGGGAGGGGGCCAGGCCTGCAGAGAGAGAAACAAATAAATACACAGGCTTTAAACTAATAAATCCTTGCATTTGGGAAATGCATCAAACCCTGCATGCTATTAAAACTGGTTTTATTTCTATTATTGTTAATAACAATGATAAATACACTTTTTCCATGGGTCTCAGTGTGGGCTATCAGCATTTTAAATACACATTTAACTGGCTAAGCAATCTCTCCCTTGTGCTGTTGCTAATATTCATTCAGTGACTGGGAAGTCTGTTTGATCATGCTCAAAATGGAACAGGCTAACTCAGCCAGCAAATAATTTTTGATTGCATGTAGCCCCAGTTTAGCCCCAGTTTAGTCAGCTCTGTTAAGTTATACCAACCCATCCACCCTCTGTCCCTTGGCTAATCAGATATGCCAGCAGTTTAGTTATCCCTGGGTCTTTCAATCATAGAATCATAGAATCATAGAATCTTAGGGGCTGGAAGGGACCTCTAGAGATCGTCTAGTCCAACCCCCCTGCCAGAGCAGGGTCACCTAGAGTACATCACACAGGAACTCATCCAGGTGCATTTTGAATGTCTCCAGTGAGGGAGACTCCACAACCTCCCTGGGGAGAATCAGTTGACTCAAACCCTTTAGGTTAATCTACAGATGAATCAGTATTTGCAAGGAGGAGAGAAGTCCAGATCTACCTGTAAGGAGAAAGACATGGAAAGTGAGTTGAATTCCATGATATTCAAATACTAGAAAATTTGCTTTTTAGTCTGATTTTAACATCTAGCCCTGAAGCTCTCAAACATTTATTTCCCTCCTTCTCTGCACATTGCCAAACACATCTCTATGGAGTAAAACTGGACCACTAATCCAGTTCTGCAATTAGCAGAATCTGACATTAGAACTTTCACTTATATCACCTGCCTCAATAGAGAGGGGAACTTGTGTGCCAGGTAGCAAGCTGTCCTGTCCCCATCCAGCTGAGCTGCAGAAGCTAGTGGTGATGCCCTGAAGGTAGGACAGTGGTAGGGGTAATTTAGCCATTTTGCCCCCCTAACTTTGAGAATTCAGAAGAGGCCAGAGGTTCTCTAGCCTGACCAGTCTAGTCCATCTCACCTACACTAAATTCATATTAAAATTGTGATTACTGTTCTGAGCCTGAATTTACAGTTGCAGATAAGCACCCAGGGATGTTTTCCAGGTGGAGAACCTCTCTTGGTGCTGTTTTTATCTGCTTCTCAGGGTGTGTTAACAGATGCCTATGGGTTTATAGCATTGTGTTTGGATTTCCTGCAGTGGGGGGCCTGGCTTCCCAGCTTCTCCTTGGTGTCAGGTTTCTCTCACTTTTTACAAGGCTCATTCATACTGCTGTAATTACAGACTTTTACAGACTTTCACCAAACCAGTTCTACCCACCTTTGGTTTTAAATGCAGTTAAAAAACGACACAGCAACACGCAGTGGTTACTGATGGTTCTTGGGTGTGCCAGAAGCTGGGCAGGGTGTAGGGCCAAAGGATTTCCCTTGTCTGTGAGGACAGCTTGCTTTGCTGCTGTTGTGCAGCCAGCGTGAAAAAATGGTGAGAAAAAAACCCTCCCAAATGTGTAAATCGGGGAGTAGAACCATCAGTGTAGGCTCTGCTAATTCCAGACAAGTTTCAGATACAAAAGGCCCCACAAAACAAAGGAGATAAAACCAGGAACCTCTTCCTTTGACACTTTGAGCTTTATTGCTTTAGGAGTGGAGGCAACAGAGCCACGCTTAATAAATCCTGGAATCTAGGAAGTATATCAAACTCTACATGGTATTAAAATTAGTTTAAATGCCCAGTGATACTGTCTGTTGTTCCTGGGACTGAGTAGCTCCAGCCTGCTGGTGCTTTAGACAGGTCAGAAAAGGAGACTCCTACCTACATCTTAACTCTCTCCCCTCCCATATCTCATATCTCTCCGTGCCTTTACCTCTTCATCCGTCCTTCCTTGCTTTTACCCTAGCAGACAGCCTGTCTTTCTGTCTCTTTTTCATGTATCAGTGCATTAGTTTCAGATGAAGAATGGGGCATCCTGCTGGTCAGTGAGGATTTTCTCCTTTCCGTTTTCTTGCTGCAATTACTACGTGTTCCTTGAGGTCTTTTTTCCCCACCATTTGCTCTTCTCCAGGTCTCTTCCCTCAGCAGCATGAGGCTGGATATTTAGTGCTATCCAGGTGGCAGCTTTTTGAGTTCCCTTTATTACAGCTGCTCAGAAAGGCTGAAGTAACAGAAAATCTCCTGCAGTTTCTTCTAGCCTTCAGGGGACCATCCCTTCCCTGAACGGCCACACAGCCCCTCCAGCAGGTTGGCATCCTGGTCACTCCTCAAGGTGTGCTCTCTGTAGCAGCAATGTGGAGTGTGGACAGAGTTATCCTGTTGCTTGGAAGCATCAGTGGGAAGGGGACAGTTGTGTGTTGTGCTTAGTGTAATCCCTGCTCCTCGATTTGTTCAGGTGCCATCATGCAGCCCAAACCAGAGGGAGAGCTCTGTGTGCAGCAGCCATGGGGCCTGGGGGAGCTGGGGGTTCTGAAATTCCCCCTGTAGCATCAGTTCTTGACCCTCTGAGCACTGTCATACCTGCACGTGTTCACTCTTTGGCCTTCCATGTGCAGCAGGGCAGGGAAAATAGGACAAGGAGGTGGTGAAAGGAGGCTGGGGTCAATGTGTTGACAGCAAAATATCCACTGAGAAAAAAAATGTTCGCTTGGAAAAACAGTAACAACCACCTCCTCTGCCTCTGCATTTGTGCAGTTGGGTGTATGCATGTCTGCAGGCTCCTGCTCTCACACACACTTCTCTTAATATTATTCATCCTTATTACATATCATTTTTCTTTATTATGATTTATATGTCATGCCATGGCTTTATTTATTATTAGGGGTATAAATACCCCTGGCCCCAAAAGAGCATCATGTAGCCAAGAGACAGGCATCCCTGTAGAGAGGAAGAAACATGGATTGCTCCTTAAGCATTGACTCTAACATCTCTTTTAAGCTTTAATGAACCTTGTTTTTTGGCTTCCACAAAAGGATTTGGTTTTACTTGTACCAGGTCTACAAGTTGAGCTTTTATCCAAGGTTATGGTCCCGAATTTATGTGCTGCTGAGTATGAATAAACCTGCTGACAGTGTCAATAGGAATTGCTTGTTGCTGGCAGCAAGGAACAATGTTCCTCCCTTCTCCTGCTTATTCTTCTAGGCCTTGATTTTCATCTTGCCTATTAAAAGAGACTAATTATTACCCTTAAAGCAGACTGATCCTTGTTCTGGTTGGGATGAACTTTCCTAGACTGCTTTACAACAATAGCTTCACTCAGTGTCACTCTTAAAGTTAGTCACAATTTAGGGATGTTTCCACAGCTCAAAACATTGTAAGAGGCAGCATTGGGGTACATACATGTAATTCACAATGATCAAGTGAGTACTGCTTTCTAACTTACCAGGAATGTTTCAGTGCTCACCTAAAGGAGCTTTAGCCTGTCACTTGGTTCTGAGGAAAAAGACACTGTTGTGTCAGTTTTGCTCTGTTGCAAGGCCCAAAGAAGTGCCATGTCTCCAGAACTCTATAAATGTTCTCTCCTCTTTGGTAACACAGTAACTTATCTCCCCAAACCAGAAGACTAGAAGAAGGAACCTGCTCTGCAGCATAAAGCCAGAATCTTCAAAGAAATGTAAAGGAGATGGGAGCTGTCTCAGAATGGGACTTTCAGAACTGAGTATCTGGGGAGCCCAAGGATGTGCTTCCACTCCCTCAGACCTTTTGTCTTCACTGAGGAAACTATGTGTATTTTTGAAATGTACAAACATCAGATTTTTTTTTATGGCAAGGCCTTACTGCTTCATCCACATTAAAATTTAATGCAGGGCCAGTCCTTGAGCTCCTTTGGAAATGCCAGTCAAGGCTGCAGCAGGTAACAGAGGAAAAAGAGGGGAGATGCAAGACCGGAAGAATAAGGAACTCATGACCCTTCCAGAAGAAAATGATGCTGTTTCCTCTGAGGTGACTGTGATTCTCCTTGTACACCCCCTGTTTGCCTTCTCCATTGTGCTCTGTCTGCTCTGAGTCTTTCTGCCCCAGAAAGCCCATCCTCTGCCACAGCTGCCCTCCCCATGACCTCCAGCTCTCTTGCCCCTCACTCATCACTGTGCTTCTAGGATTTTTCCCTAAATGCACAAGGGAAATGACAAAGCTGTCAGAAAACCTGGATTTTCCAGAGCTGTTGTTGTTCATGGCAAGGAGGGTCAGATTTTTTGTTATGGGAAACCCATGACAACGATAAAAACAACAATGCCCCACCCTCCCACTTCTCTCCTGGCTGTGATTTAGATGGTTGTGATGCTGGCAGGGATCATCTCAGCTGGGGAAATGGGTCAAAGGCAGAGTCAAGAAAAACTTTTGAGAACCATCTTGGGGTTGGGAGTACAGCAGTGAGGGGTGTGAAGTGCTCTTTCATGACATGGAAACTGGCTTTTTTGGGGTTTTAGGGTTTTTTTGTATGGGTTGTGCTTTGTAACATGGCATAAGTAATCTTTGGTGGGTGTTCAGATCTGTGTGCAGCCCTGTGTGGCTTGTGGAGCCCCTGGCATGGAATGAGACGAGTGAAGGAAGAGTTAACCAAAGCCTTCAAATCCAACCAACTCCCCTGGGGCAGAGCAAAGGAAACAAACTCTGAGCTTAGGTTTCTGTGCTGTGCTTGGGTTTTTTGATCTGGCCTCCAGTTTGGATGCCAGAAGTTTCTAAGGCTGGCCTGGTGTGACTCTGATCCTATTTGAAACATTGGCAAAACTGATGTGGAATTCAGTAAGGCAAAAAAAGAGCTGAGTCTTGGAGTGCATCAGCTGTTTGGGACAGGGACTGTCTTTTGTCCTCTGTCCAGCACCTCATACACTATGGTCCTGGTTCTGAGATGTATCAGCAAATCAAACAGTAAATAATAATGTTTTGTGAGTTGATCAGGACTCAGGGCCTGATCAGGACACATGTGTCACATGTATGCATGAGTGTCAGAATTAGGGAGCAGCAAATATTTAATCACAATCCATAGACACATTTTCTTCCTTTTTCCTGAAGAGCTGGTCAACCATCCAGCTATTTTATTTATTTATTAAATATCACTAGAGCTGGTTCAGCAGCAGGGGAGCACTGCTCTTTCTCCCAAATGATGATTGCCATGAAGCTGGAGAAATCAGTCATTTCTGGCAAGGGAGAAAAAAAAAAGGCAGCCTGTTTGGTGGGTTAATGATGCAGGGTAAATAGTGACAGTGGCCAGTGGTGTGAGCACAGCAGACATGACCTAAGGGAATCATAGATTCTGAGGGGGCTGTTGCTGCTGCTTCTCTGTAATGCGATTGCCTCTTGATAATGGCTTCAACTTCTTCTTCTTCCCCCCCCTTTATCATTATTGACCAAGGAGCATCAGTAAGGCTAGAGAATAAATAGTTCCCTGATGGTTAACAACAGGCTCTCCACCAATTGGAATTCAAGCTGTGCTCCCTGTTATGTTCTTTATAATCACACTTTATTGCATAGAGTAGAAAATAAAGCATCTATTCCCCCTCCACACCCCTTTTTCCTCCCTGCTACCCCTGGGAAATTGGGTGCTGGCTTCTCATGGAGCAGCTGAGAGGAGGCTCTAGGGCTGGGCAAGCACCAGTGGGGACGGGGTGTCCCTGCCGACTGGGGGGTGTTGCTGCAGACTGGGGGGTGTCCCTGCAGACTGGGGGTGTCCCTGCAGACTGAGGGGTGTCCCTGCAGACTGGGGG
>NW_009954555.1:2682235-2683158 GCF_000747805.2 Chaetura pelagica
ACCGGCTCTCGCCCCTCCGGGAGAGTTTGGTGCTTGGCGAGGGAGAGGTAGCAGGGGAAAAAGGGTTTTCTGAGGGCTGGAGGAAGGGTGGTTGTTCAAAAACGGGTTGGAGCTGAGTGAGGGGAGGCTCGTGTGCTTCTTATCGCGACATTGGTGGAGGTAGAGGCGCCGTTCCAGGAGCATCTCAGCCTCCACTGCTGTCCAGCAGTTCGGTGAAGCTCTTGGTACCCAAAATGAGCTCATCCCTCCTTATTCATGAGCTCGGAAGTCCCTGTCAGGCAAGAGGGAAGGTTTTGTTTTCCAGACTTTTCAGTGACTACAGCCCGTGGCTTCACGTGGTGGCCTGAGAGCCCCGGGGCTGGCAGAGCTGCTGGCCAAGGCTGTGTCACAGGATGGGTGCTCACCTCAGCACTGACTCATTCCTGCAGGTCAAGACATCCGAGGGAGACACAAGGCTGGCTTGGGATGGGCTGTGGAGAGCTCTGGTGTGTGTAAGCACCTGGACTGGGGGATGGGGTCAATGCTGTGACACTCTGGGAACCACAGGGTACTTTTCTAATGAAGAATAACTCAAAATGCACATGCCAACACTGTTACATGATTTACATATATTTTTGTCAAGTCACTGTATGTCAAGCTGGATTTTTAAGATAAAATGGAAAGCAATCCCTAGGCTGACCTTACCTGCTGTTACTGGCTGAGTTGTGTTCCAAAGATACCTTTAATCAAAGGATCTCTTAATGCTTTCCAGATCTTCATTAACATTTCACCCTTATTTCAGTTTTTTTGCCTGCAGATTTCTTGTGTGCCCAAATCAGTTTGTTTTCGTTGTCAGGGGACAGTGTGTCTGGGATTGTGACATGAGCCTGCTCAGAGTGATGGGACAGGAACACCAGGGAAAGGTCTGATTTGTTGGGTGACTT
>NW_009954555.1:2683214-2693226 GCF_000747805.2 Chaetura pelagica
TTCTGTTTGTGATGGTGATTCTAGTCTCAGCATTCCCTTCTGTACCTGCTGTACTAGCCTGTGCCTTGGAGAGAGGAGAATTGCTGATGTTCTTCCTGAAAAGAGCAGGCACTTAAACCTGATCCATTGGTGCACCTCCAGGGTCCTCACGTGTGACACACACACTGCCTGCATTTCTTTTTCAAGGGCAAGCAGCTCACAATTCAGTCTTGCTCCTGACAGCTCAACTCCTTCCAATTGCTAAGGTGCCTTTCAGACTTGAAACTTCTGTGTTGCTTGCACTGTATTGGCCAGTTCCAAAAAAGCGGGAAGTAACAAATTTTTCTGTCTCACTGTAGTTACACCTCTCACATCCTGATCTCCCTGGACACAGGGGAATACAAGAAGCAAAGTAAATATTATTTGTTACTGTTTTGCTTTATTTCTCTCCTGGTGTTGCACCAGCATCCCCAGGGCTCCTGACCCCCTTTTTTTAGTTTTTTTTTTAAATTATTTCCCTGTTTCCCCCATCTGTTGCACTCACCCCCCCCCCTCCCAAGCAGTGGAAATATGTCCCAAAAGGCTTTGCCTCTGGTTGATGGGGAGAGGAGAAAAGAGACAGCTATAAACTTCCAGGATGTGTCAGGGCAGCTGTTGTGAGAGGTGGGTTCAAAGAGACACAGTGGAGGGGAACGTGGTACTTGGGAGGCAAAGGGGACTGCACATGCAGGTGGGAAGGACAGGGAGAAATGCTAAGCAGTGAGAGGTGGTTAAGCAGCACTCAGAAGCTGCTAATTATCCCACGCTCCAGCTTGTTCTCATGAGAGCTGGGAAACTCTCCCTTTGATCCTCCTGCATTTCATCTTATAATTGGATGGGGCTTCCAGATGTTGCTGCTGAGCATTTTAGGGAGCTGATGAAAAGATGTATCTTGAATCCAGGCCTTGGACAGTCAGTTTTCAGTGCTTTGCTAAAGGTGTGCTTGGGACACTGCTCCTGTGAGGTTATTTGTGTTGTCTCCTGAATGGCCTTCTCTTCACTATATACATCCTTAAGGTTCCACCCTTTTTTTAACTCACGTTTAATGGAGAACAGAGCTGAATGTTTATTTCCTCCTGCTTTGAAGAGGTTTGAATTGGATTAAGTTTGTGTCTCATTGCTACAGTTCTGTATTCCAATAAATGGATTTACTGATTTAGCCTTATTTAGTGGTAGCTACTGCAGCAGCAAGTCTGGAGACAGCTCCAAGAACATCAATGGAAAGGGAATTTTGAATTTGTCATTGCAAATATGCATGCTGAAAGCCTGATTCTGGCAGCTAGATCTTTTCAGGAATGGTACATCCAACTTAAGCAAAACAACTTGAAGGGTAAAGATGTGATTTTTGCAGTAAGTTGTTCATTAGAGGGCTGCAGAACAAGATATTAGCAGAAATCAGCTGGGGAGGAAGAGTCATGCTTCCTGTGTGTTCCAGGAGGAGACAAATCCACTCACAAAACACCTGGTCTCACAGAACCTCTGACTACAAACCCTCATTGCACTGCAGATTACTTTAGTACTTCCAGAAGGGTTTCTCCTGTGGCACAAGGCTGGCAGGATGGAGAACCACAGGGATGGAGAAAGGTGGTCTTTTGTTTGCAAAAAAGTTACAGAACTATCAGTGTAGTTGAAGTACTGTGGGTATAACAGTATGATCTCTATCATTATTCCAAATATAATGCCTTTCCCCAGTGGAGTAATGCAAATAAGATCAGAAAAGTACTTCTCTTAGAAAAGCTTCCCAAGTGGGAGTTAGGCAGTGTGAAATGGCTCTGGAAGTTTAGTGGTAAACTTAGTGCAGACAAGCCCTGGCTCTTGGAACAATCCCAGGGAATGTCACAAAAGAGGGCATCAGTGTTACTTAAGGGCCAGGAGTTTTCTAGGGAAACATTTTCTGTAATCAGCTATAATCTGAAATGAGGTAACAGTGCCTAGATGCCATGGTGACATAGATAGATGGGATGTGCCAGCTACTCCCTGTAAAAACTTCTTGAGGATCTCCTTAGGAATGAAAACAGCCAGTTCTTGTGAAGGCTCACAGCTCCAGATGGAAGAAGAAGCTGCATTCACCCAGACATGCACATTCCTGTTGATCCTGCTTGGCTGTTGACCATGCAGCTTTGTCCCCTTCCAGGTCTGCTGAGAGAGAGGAGACTGGGACCCATCATCTCTGCCTACTCATGAGGTGTCACAAGCAGCACAGTGTGTTTCTGGCAGTTTGAAGGTTAATCCAGACTGGGACTTGATCTCCATACTCACTCAGAGAGAACTGATACAACCTTTGTAGTTACAATAAAAATACCAAATATGTTGGAACAATGAGCATCCTTGCAGATACAGCAAATTCTCTGGGGAGTTCTGCTGGGTCCACTCTCTCAGGTATTAGTAGGAGGGAGGAGGAGAATCTTGTACTCAATAATTTATGGATCCATAAAGATTTATTATTTTTTTAAGCAAACAGTAATTATTTGGAAATTAAAAGCAATGCCATCCCTAGAAATGCATTCAGTTACTTTGTCAAGACAATTTTCTGTTTGTTTCCTATGATGTTTCCATGTGCATCCTAATCAGTGTTTTGCTGTAATTGTAATTAGAGACCATACCACAGAGACAGGCTCCTGAACAACTGAAGGGAAGTAAAAAGCAGTTGGGTGGTAAGAGACTGGAGTGTCTTCTGGATATTTATAGTGGATTAGGCTTTTTTATTTTAGGGTCAGTGCAGCCTTAACCTATATGCAGCGGTTTCTGGCTAATGCCAGCATTGCTTCTGGGTGCAAAGCAAGGGTGAGAAATGTCTGCATGCTTGAAGTACTTGAAAGGGAAGACAGGAACTTAAAAAGATCTCTTTCCTCTGCTGCTCATCCTCAGTAATTGGCCCCAACTTCCTCCTAAGTCTTTCCTGGATAGTGAAAAATGAAATGTGTGTTGGAACCCAGGTTCTTGCCCCTTCAGCTGTTGGCACATCTGTTAGGCTGCTGAGGTTGAGATGCAAGTTCCCATATGGCTGAAACGTTAGTGACTGCAATTCTGATGACTGCTCCCATGAAGCCAAACTAGTATCTCAGCAGCCTGTCTCTTAGTGGATATGCTCAGAACCTCAGGTTTGATATTTTAGCTCTTTCTATCATTCTCAGGGCACAAAACAAAGAAAAATTACCTCTTGTTTACCAAGAATCTACGTGCTGAGTGTGCATGGCTGTGCATCTTTGTGTGTCTAGCAGTGGCTGACCCTTGGTGCCAGGATGTCACTGCCACTGCCTGTGTCAACTGCTGCAGGACTGTAGCTGTTCCCTTCATTTCATACACAGCCATCTGTGCTACAACAACAGATGAAAGGAATGGCTCTTGCCACCAGGGCACTGTTCAAAACTCCTTTTTATCCTTTCCTCCTGGAGCAAAACCTCAATTTTTGTGAGTGTACAAGGGAGTTTTTGAAGTGTCTGCTGGCAATGTAGCTGTTTGCACGTGTGCCTTTGGAGTGTGAAGAGTGAGTGAAAATGGTTTGTGCCATGCCTGGGTGCAGATTAATTTTGGCTAAGGCAAGGAAGATGTGTGACAAATAACATAAATTTCTCCCGCTGTGAACAAAATAGTTATTTGTAAGTATTTGCCAAAGAGTTTAGATGAACAGTTTTAGGCATCAGGCATCCAAATGACTTGTAAACTGCTTGCTCTGACATTTCTGCATTTGCCACTTGTGTTTTATGGCTCACAATTACTTGGTTTTGCTTAGTGATTGAGTGATTGAACTTGAGAAGAACAGAAATATAGAAAAAGGTACTAGGAGATAGAAATGACAAGGCAGGTGAACACTAGAAATGTTGTGCTCCCCAACTCTGCTCTGCAGAGATGTTTTCTATGTTTTGAGTGAAGAACCTGAGTTTGGAGTCACTATGTCAATTGCTGCAGTCACACAGTGAGGCAAAAATAGGCAGAAATAGAAGTTGGAATGCCTGGCTCATCATGTAGAAAAGTTCCAGTTTGGAAGTCTGACAAACAAAGAAAACCCAGTGCTAACTGGTTGCAGCAGGCAGCTCCTCCTGTCCACAGGCATCCTGTGCTTGCCATGGAGCAATGCAAGGGAAGGAGCAGAAAAGTTGCTCTTCTTCCAAGGAACTTAAACCACCATGAGAAGATTGACATGTGTAAACGCTTGTTTACATGTTGTTTTGAAATTCCCTTTGTTTTGTTTTTGTTATTCTTTTTTTATCTAAGTTTTGGGTTGATGCAAGCACTTTGTGGCACTGTAGTCATGGCAACAAGTTAACTTGAATGAGCCTCTTTTTCTAGGAATGTAAGATTTAAAAGAGAAACAAACCCAAACAAGACTGCAGCCTTCCTGTGGTCCTGACCCAGCATTTATTTCTAGTGATGGAGGCAGGAGTGAGGAGTGGGTACAAAGTTGTTTATGTGCATTTGTCTCTGTGAGTTCATTGGAGACTCTGCTTGTGCCTGGGACTATTCATAGGGATGTCTTTGGGGATGTTTTGTTCAAATATAACGTAGGTGTAGAAATGACCATGTAGGAGTTCTGGTCACAGTGACACTGAAGTTATTACTGCCTTCCTGTGCTGGAGTTGCCCTAGATAGTCCATTGCTGTAACTAGAATTGTTTAGAAGCTTTTCTAATCTGCACAGCTCCCTAGTGAGGTGCAGTTATACTGGTGGAGAGGAAATGTATCCTAGTCCCATCATTACTAGAGCATTGACCACAGTGCCATCAATTTCTAGAGAGTAGGAGAATTAAAACAATACAAAACCTCTCTGCAGAGATACCAAATAATTTAAAGACTTGAGATGTTAACTCTAATTAATGTGTTTGAAAGCTCTAAGCCAGCTCAGGTAGCGTGCACTTCAGCAGCTCTTAAATTGGTCAAAGCAGGTTCTACCTAGACTGTAATTTGATCTTTCTAGCATGTATTAAAAGCAGTCACACTTTGAATACTCCAGACTCTTCTGACACATTGCTTCCAAAGGATTAGCTAAAAAAATTCATCTGCCTAACCTAAAAAAAGCAGCACCCTGTTTGTGCCCACGTGTTTGTATGAATTACAGGAGAGACCCACGGCTTGTTCTTTTATGGCACTGCATGAGGTTGGGATGGCACACCTAATGTGATCTTCTTTTCAATGGTCACTATTTTTTTATTGTTTTAACACAGCAATGGATTCCAGCCATACCCAGATTCTTGGGTAGCCAGTTTTTCAGTGTATCTTTTACTGGGATTGTAGGAGGGAAGGCGGGCAGGAAGCTGGGGAAATGGTGTAGCAAAGAGTGATCTACAAGTGTTGGGACACAGCCAGGCTTTAGATTAATACAATGTGACCATCATTTCACCATCTTTTGATACGGTGAGGGTTTTTTAGCAGTGGAGCTGAGCACAGTAGCACAAAGGCTGGAGGGAAAAATAAACTCTGGTGGAGGCTTTTTTCTGCAGGACACCTCTGGTATCTCGAGACTTTGGCAACAGTTACAAATTAGCAATAATAACCTCTGAGGAGAGAGGAATAGACAAGGGAGAAAGATGTATTATTTAATTGCAGTATGCACAAAGAAATGTAGTTAATGCAGAGAGAAGCAGGGGGAAGCTGTCCAACAGCTGGAGCTGCAAAGGCAGCAGCTCTTGCCTTGAAAGTAAAGGGTCAGAGAGAATGGATTCTGTTAACAGCAGCTTTGATACTCAAGGTCTCATTCCACTGGTGATTTCAGCAAGTGCTTTCTTTACATCATGCAGGCATCACTGGAGTGTAGCTAAACTTTTTGGTTTCCAAAACCTTTGCAGAGAAGAGCAATCTCTTGCTAAATTATGGGGGACCAGAAACACCGAAGTCAGGAAAAAATTGCCTTTGGTTTGAATGGAAACAGGGTTGTGCCCTTTTAAACTTCTGTAAAGATCTCAAGGCTGATTCTTATCTAAGTTACCACAACATACCTGAACTTCAACCATTGAGGAGGAGAGATGAATCAGTCCCTGTGTCATTTGATAAGTTTTGCAGTGCCATGTCCTCTGACAGCAGATCTGAAAGGAGAATGCCCAGCCAGCCTCCCAGTGTGGACACAGGGGGATTCTTGCTGTGCAGTGTTTGTAGCAGCATCCAAAGGTCTCTGAGCTACAGGTAACTGTTCATAGCACAACAGAACAACTATTCAAGGTCAGAGAGAGAACAGAAAATGTGCTTCCTGCATGGGAAGTTATTATTTAGATGAAGTGAGCAGCTAGTTTAGAATTAAGAGTCCTTGCTTTCCAGTTAAAATTTCCTTCAACTCTCCCCAACTGACATTTAATTCCTCTAGTTTTTTGTGTACTGATCTACTTAGGCTGGTCACATAGCTGTACAGGGCACTTGTAGGGAAATTGATCTGGAAAAGGCACTTCGTGAAAATAATTTTATGAGAAGAGTGTTTCTTAAGCCACCAGTGACTCTCCCAGGCTGTTCTCTTGGAAGCAGAGAGACTGCCTGGATTAGACAGGGATGTGTGCATTTTACAGCTCTGGCTTGTTGTGTGAGCTCATACTACCATGACTCTACTTGCAACAAAGAAAAATCTCTGAGTTCCATGATGCTTCTTTTCCACTCCAATAAACTGGTGTAAAAGGCAGTGTTCTGTATCACTGGGATTAAAAAGGATATAGCCAAGCAGTTCATGAGAAAATGTTTTTTACAGAGCCCAAACCCTTTCCAGTGTTCTCCTTCCCAAGCATCCTCCCTTGAATGCTCACCTGTGCCCTCCCTGCTGTTGCTCTTGCTGCGGGGCTGTCAAAATATCTCTCCTAATGAAGCAGTCTGGCCTGAGGCTACTGTTGCCTCCAATCCTGATCCCACTGAGCACGACTCTGGCAGCAGGGCTGGCTGGCCACACGCAGCCAGCACAGAGCTGGGCTACCTGGCAAGGAACAGAAGAGGAAACCAGTGAATCCTGGCTGCCTTGGTGTGTTCTGGGACTGGGAAAGAGACTGAGAAAGACACAAATCTGGCTGGCTTGGGGGATGGTGGTGTGGCCATTTGGTTTCCTTCCCTGGCTCTTGGTAGGCTGGGTGATTTGGTTGTTGTTTTTCATCACTGGCGTGGTAGTGTCAGGGTCATTCTGTGGAAAGATTGGGAAGTGGGGAGAGGAGCTGCTGACTTGTAGTCTTAAAAGCCTCAGCACCTCAGTTTCTTTGGGGAAATGGCATGATTCAGTGGATACTACACCAATTGTTGAAAGACCTGTTTTATTCTCTAAGTTCTTCTGGTGTACAGGACAGAATTTTGCTGGCATTGATAGTTTTGGACTGTGAGAAACCCATGGTACAGACTTGCTACAAGGCCAGCAAGACCCATGCTGCAGGTGCAGCTGTACTGATGGAATGCTTTATCTGTTCATTCTGGGCTGGAACCCTGCAAAGACAGGAGCTCTGGATTAGTTTCTGAACTCAGGCTGGTCATTTTACATGGACCTCAGTTCAAGAAGGACAGGGAAGTGCTTGAAAGAGTCCAGTGCAGAGCTACAAAGATGATGAAGGGAGTGGAACATCTCCTGATGAGGAAAGGCTGAGGGAGCTGGGTCTCTTTAGCTTGGAGAAAAGGACACTGAGGGGTGACCTCATCAATGTTTACAAACATGTAAGGGGTGAGTGTCAGGGAGATGGAGTTAGGCTTTTCTCAGTGATGACCAGTGATAGGACATGGGGTAATGGGTGCAAATTGGAACATAGGAGGTTCAAGGTGAATATCCAAAAAACTTTTTTTACTGTGAGAGTGACAGAGCCCTGGGACAGGCTGCCCAGGGAGGTTGTGGAGTCTCCCTCACTGGAGACATTCAAAACCCACCTGGACGCGTTCCTGTCTGATGTGCTCTGGGTGACCCTGCTCTGGCAGGGGGGTTGGACTACATGATCTTTCAAGGTCCCTTCCAACCCCTAGGATTCTATGATTCTATGATTCTATGACCTGGGTGTCTCTCTCCTCCCAGCGTCAACCTGTCTTTCCTGTAGGTGGGCAGGGCCTGCATCTCCAACAATGCACTTAGCAGAAAGGAGCTTTGATCTCAGTTAGAAACCTGAAGGTTTGCTGTGACACATCTAAATGACATTTAGGAGGTTTCCCCTCCTTTTATAGGTAGAATAATGGAGGCATATCCAGGATAAGTAATTAATCCTTGAAACTGGGGATAGAATAAGGAGGAGAATCCTTACCTGGTAACTTTCAGACCTGTACTCAAAGCACCGTCACTTCTTGTGAAATGTTTTCTAGCTCTTTGCAGTTGTGACTCCTTTGACCTGAGAGAAAGAAAAGATCCAGGTTTAGTTTCAATCCAACATGATGAATTCCAGAAGTGGAGAGCTAAATATTGGAAAATGGTCACTATTTACTATGTTTCCTGTGGTAGTGCCTCTGTGAGCAAATGAAGGATCATCTTTCACTTTGGTAGGTGCCGTGGAAGCAACAGAGAGTGATTTGTGCCCCCAGAATTGAAAACGTGTTCCAGTTCCTCAGTGTGGAAGCTGCAAAGTGTACCTGTTTCTCTCTGTAAGCACGTGTGTGTGGACTTGCTTAGATCTCTCTGATCTGCTCTCCAGTGGTGAATCTGTTTACACTAATCCTGAAAGCTCTGCTGGTAAGAGTCTGGAGCTGAACAATTTCAGACTGCTGCTGTTGAACTCAGCCATCCAGCCAGAGCTCTTGTTCTTGGTTACAGTGGAGAGAGGTAGGGAGGACTTCTTAGTAACTTCTAGTGCTTGTAATAGACTGATAGGATCAGCTTGAAACTGTGCCTCTTGAGTCCCCCCAAGCTCCCCTGAGTTCTGCCAGAACACTTCATGTGTTGGGGAGAAACCCTGCCTGGTCCAAGCCATGCACCTCCTGTTGAACCACCATCCTGAGGCCTTACTCTTTCAGTGCTGGACCTCTACACACCTTGGCTTGTGCACCTATCTCATGACTGGCATCAAGTGTCTGTTTTTTGCATGGATGAAACACAGCCAAGTAGATGCTGCCCTTCTAGACTGAAGACTCAGCATATTCACTTCACTTATTACTAGGTCCAGATGTGAGCCCGGTTTCATTAGAAGTAAGAAGCAACTGAGCTGACATGCAGTGAGAAAATCCCATTACAAGTCACCTTTTCCTTTAAAATAAAAGGTATATAAAAGTCTTCTGGGTTAGGAGAGGTTTCATTACAGCTGCCTGATAGGGGCAGACTGGATGGTAATACAAGGTCCTGGTAGGGGATTTGAGTGTGCATCCAAACCACAGAGACCCCAGAAGTCTGTAAGTACCACAGAAGGATTTCTTCCAGAAGGGTGAAGGCCATTCTTGTTCTGCTCTCCTGTGACCCCTCCTGGAGGAAGCATGGAGACTTGTCTTTGGAGAAGGCTGTGACCAAGGTCTCTCTTCACTTGAAGCTGAAGTTGCCATGAAGAAGTAAAATGGCTAGAAAATAGAATGGTGACTTTGAGAAAAAATACCCACTACCCAACTTACAAAGAAGATGGAGTCAAAGGTAGTCAGAGGAGTTCTTGGGAAGTCTGAGTAGTTCTCAAGCCTTAGCACAGAGCTCAGAGCAGTTCTAGGTATGCCAGGCCTGAAGGTTTTCTGGGAGGGTAAGAGCAAGCAGTGCTCCCTGCGTGGCCTTCTCACCTGACCTCCGTCCAGAATCCTCTTACACGCTTTCACAGAGAAAGCCTGTGTCTCCCAGAGCCTCTTCCAAGCATTTTCCTTGGTTCATTAGGTGATAATAGAAAGTGATTTTTCCCCTGTCATCTTGAGCAATCAGAAGCATTAAGAATAAGAGCCTAAGCCTGAAAGCCTAAATGGGAGGGTTTGATGGGTATGTATCTCTGCCTCCTTCATTAGAGCAAGGAACAAGGATGGTTCCCAGAGCTTGCATTTCTTGAGAATAAATAGGCAAGAAACAAGGATTGTGATCAAGTAGTGTCAGGAGAAAACAGAGGTTTGGGGCTTAGATTCCATTCCCAGATCTGCTGAATCCCCGAGAGGCAGCGCTTTCTTTC
>NW_009954555.1:2693289-2694245 GCF_000747805.2 Chaetura pelagica
CAGCTTCTTCTGTGTTTACTGGTATGAAGTGGTAGCTTGTCCCACAAGTGGCCCATTAGTGGGCTTTCTGTAGAGAGGCTACCTTAGCTGGGAGCTAAGACAGAAAATAACCCCTGTAGGATCTCAGGCAAATCACTTGGTCCCCAGTGTGAGCTTTGTCACCTGTATTAGCTTGTATTTACTCACAGTGGGACAGAGTAACTGTGTAACTGCAGTGTGAGTACAGAGCTTCACGCCACTTCTTGATCTCAGCCTCTTCACACTTCAGTTTCTCCACCAGTGAAATGAAGCTAAAAGCAGCTTCCTCAAGGTGCTAGGAGGTGGTGGTGGTTTTCCTTCAAGAGATGGTGCTGAAGTGGCCAGGGCTTGCTCAGAAACTGCCCTCCCAGCCCTGCCAGTGGCTGATTGCCACAGCAGCAAACCCCTTTCTCGCTGAAGGCAAGTTCAACTTCCCACCACCTCCCTCTGTAAGAAAGCAGGTAGTAAGAGGACCACCTTGGGACAAAGCTGAGAACTTGTTGTTGTTCTAGGAACTCCAGGCTGAACTCAGACAGAACTCTAACTGTTCTGCCACCTTGTAAGACTTGTGGGATGTATTTCTTCTACTGTGTGTAAAGGGATCATGTATTTTTATTTCCCTTCTAGGTGGGATTCTTTCTGCACAGTCGATCCCACTTTGCACCCAAAAGTAGGGAACTCCATCTTGCTAATGTGACAAACCCCTGTAACAACCCCACAACTGAATTTTGGGCCAGGCTGTCCTCTCGGGGCAGTTTCACATGGACTTTGTGCCACGTCTGCCACCAAAACCAAATTCTACCCTGTCTCAGCCTTGCCCCAGCAGCACCCGGCACCCGCGCAGGCTGCAGCTTGTCTCTCTGGCTCACAGCGGGGCTCTGCCAAGCGGCAGGTATTCCCAGAGGGGCCCGGGAATGCGGAGGGATGCCGTGTCCCCC
>NW_009954555.1:2695267-2696036 GCF_000747805.2 Chaetura pelagica
GCGCCTCCGGTGTCTACGGTACATTAGCCTCTCCGTGGGAGAGGGATCCCAGACAGCTCTGGTGGGGAGCCAGCCCAGGAGATTTGTTAGCGGGCTGCTCCGGGGGATACCAGCCACCTCCGGCACCCGAGCGCCAAAGGTGCTTGTGCTGCTGCTGCTGCTGCTGCTGGCGCATTTCATCCAAACTCCAGACAGAGCGGGGACAAGTTGAACCGGAGACATCAGAGCCGCTGTGCTTCGGAGAGCCCAGGGCGCGCGGGGAGCGCGGCAGCACCATGCCTGCTATCAAGAAGGAGCGACTTGACAGGGAAGAGATGGCCCTGGCAGCTTTTAACCAGCCTATGGAAACCTTAACTGACTATCTCGCCCCTCTGGCCGCCCCAGCCATCCCTGGGTTTCCACGAGACCCACCACCCCCACCCGCACCACCCCCCCCACCTCCCCGAGGACCTGATGCTGGAGAGGTTTTCCTCCATCCCGGATTTCCAACCTTTCTTTGACAACGGAGAGCCTTGCATCGAGGTGGAGTGCGGGGAGAACAAGGCGCTACTCTACATCAATAAGTTGTGCCAGGGGAGCAAAGGACCCTCCATCCGGTACCGGGGAGAGTGGCTCACCCCCAACGAGTTCCAGTTTGTCAGCGGCAGGGAAACGGCCAAGGACTGGAAGCGCAGCATCAGGCACAAAGGTAAAGGCGCTGCTTGTGCCGGGGTCCCCGCGCTCTTCCTCAGCATCCCCCCTCCCTGCCCACCCCCCCGGAGCAGGATCC
>NW_009954555.1:2696716-2699623 GCF_000747805.2 Chaetura pelagica
GCGCGGGGGGCAGCGCGGGTGCGCGCAGGATGCGCGGGCTGGCGGCTGTGCCTTCGGCCTGGGCTCCCTCCAGCCTGCGGTAGCCTTGGTACCAAGGTTAGGCTAAGGAGGGCTGCGCCGGTCCACGGGTATCCGCAGGGGAGAAATTCCGGCCAAGGGGCAGGCGGGGTGGGAGGGGGTGTGGGTGCTGGTAGACAGGCGAGGGGAGGGGTGTTTGTGTGGCAGGAGACGCGTGATTCCACCCCCCTGCCCAAAATACTTTCCTTTTATGAAGGTGCTGATTCTTTTTTTCTTCTTCTTTTTCTCCTCTGCATCCAGGGAAAAGTTTGAAGACTCTTATGTCCAAAGGAATCTTACAGGTACATCCTCCAATCTGTGATTGCCCTGGGTGTCGAATTTCGTCTCCAGTGGTAAGATTATTGTTAAACTATGTGCTTTGGTTAAGACATCTCCCCTGTTCTCTGCCTCCTTCCCTTGGAAAAAAAAAACCAACCAACAAACCGTTTGCTTCTGTGATCATGAAACTGTGATGATGTCTGAGGGCTGGGAACTGTCAGTCGTTGAGTTGCTGCCAGGGTACCTGCAGTTTGGTTCAAGGCTAGGAGAAGAGGAGTTTGCAAACAGAGCAGATGGGAAGAGCAGTGTTTGAGCTGAAGGATGCAACACAGAGTCTGGCTGGGTGGTTTTCAGGGGGAGTTGTCTGTATGAGAAGCAGTCAGCAGCCTCTTCCCTGTCCTAACCCCTTTGTTTTTGTGTATTGTGCAGAGGTTTAAAATGGCTAAATAAAGAAAAAGGGAATTATGGTGGCACCCACGTGGTAAGAGTCAGAACAGCCACAGTTTACAAACCATTAGTAGTGATTTTTTTAAAAAACATAAATTTAAGGAGGAACAAGCTCATCTTAAATTCTTACGACTTTTACAACATTTGTGTCATAGATCACAGTTGTTGCTTTTATAGGTCTTCCCAACTTTTGAGTTCCTTGTTTTATGGTGTCTGCTTTTATCCTGAGCTTTTCAGAATCTCTAGATGACATCAACATTTTCATGAAAAAGATGTTGATGCTATAAATAAAAAGCTACTGAAATCACAGTAAACTAAGGCATTAAAACCAGTTCATTGTGTAGCAATAACCATAAGATACAATAACATCTAAACCTGAGGGTAAAGCTGGTGGTTTGTGGAACTAAAGCAGGTTGTGGTCTGAACAAAATCCACCATGACTTTACACTGTCAGTAGCACTGCAGAAACTGATGCAGCTGGAAATGTGCCTACTTTTATCCACTGAAATCAAGCATTATTTCTTTGAGATCCAGTGGACAATCTCTTTTCACACACAGGAGCTTTATGATTCTGCAGGACAGGATTGTGAATGTAAATGATGAGGTGCACGCATGCTTATGTATACAAATACACATCCACATGGGAAGGGGCTTAGAGCAATTACTGTTCCATAAATTAAGTGAAGATACCATCTCTGTGATGAAGTCTCTTGCATCTGCTTTGTATAGCAGCAAGTCCATCCCAAAGCAGCAGCTGCCTATCCAGCTCTGAGTGCTATTCTTGCAGCATTGCTGGTGTGTGTAACCCAGCAAACCTGGCTGTTCCAATGGGCTCTTGTTGTTCCTCTGAGGTGAGGGGGCAAAGTGTGGTGTAATGAGCTTGTTCCAGTTTTGCATGTGCCTTAGTTACCAGTGATGTGGGTGAGAGGCCACCAACCAGTGATCTGCAGACCAAAGCCATATGCCAGAGTTGCTGGTGGTGGTGAGGAGTGTCTGGCCAGATAACACTGTCTACTGGTTGCTTTATGGGTACCAAGTTGCATGAGCTTTTAGCAAAAATGACACCCTGTGCTTTCCTAGCAGCAACGTGTTCAATACTTGGACAGGGATACTGTGTGTTGACAGAGGGAAGGCAGCTCTGCATGAAACAAATGTCTTTTAAAATAGGACTGAGTATGGTAAGTTCAGATCAAGGAAAAGAGAGGTTGGTACAGTTTTGTGAAGTAAAAATAATCCTTCTGGGCCTGCATCCTACTGCTGCCCCAGCTGTGGAAATTAGTTAGAGGGGGTTTTGGTGTCAGAGTTTGCACAGCAAGGATAAATTCCAACAAGAGCTTTTCATCAGAACTCGCTTCTTGGTGCTTAGTGCATTTTATTTTGGTGCTGTAATTAGAACACCTAACTGACCAAACGAGAGCTGCACATTTTGAACCTGGAGTCTTTGGGCAGTGCCTTGTCATTGCTACCTGCACTACTCACTCAAAACAGTTCCATGAGAAGGAGGATGAAAAATCGGGCACAGTTCATCTTGCCCCACTTAGTGATACCCATTTAAGCACCACTGAGATAAAAAGGCTGTTTCTCCTCAAATACATAGATGCTTTTTATTTTATAGTGTAGCCAAGTCAAGCCTTCCAGTGGTGCTGTGGTGTTATCCCACGGAGGGGATGGAGATGGGGAGAGGATTCTGTCAGCAGCTGGTTCTGCTGATCTGAAATCAGTCCTTGGACAGCGGGAATAGGGCAGGAAAACTCGAGGATTGCCTCTCTAACGGGGCAAGGCAGCTGCTCGGGAGCATCTGCATCTCCCCCATGCCCGGGCTGCCGGCAGGCAGGACCCGGCCCCGCTTGTCCTCCGGGAAAGGCTACATCCAGTTTATCCGGCCCTGCCACCCCTGTCCAACCAGACTGGTAATGTCAGGGGCTTTAATCACCAGCAGCGATTGTTCTGAGGCCCAGCCTGGGTCTGTTTTGGGGTTGGGGAGAAAGCAGGGGGGGGGGGGGTGTTTGGTCTGGAAAGGAAATTGCATCGTGCCCCAGAGCCGGGTTGGAAAACGAGGAACCAGAGCCGAGCCTTGCTGGACCCCCCCGTGCCTGACTCGCTGCCAGCTGGGTCGGGCCCCCG
>NW_009954555.1:2701140-2709773 GCF_000747805.2 Chaetura pelagica
CACACACACACCCCGGGAATGGGGGAGAGCAGGAGGCTCCGGCGGGGCTGGGAAGGGGGCGGCCCCTGAGGAGCTTTCCGGGGCTGAAGGGCAGAGTCAGCCCGTGTGTGCGGTCAGGGAGGCGCGGGCTGTGGCGGGGAGCGGTGCCTGCAGGGCCCGGTGCTGGCTGCTGCTTCCCGGCTCTGCAGAGACCGGGAATGGGACGCTGTGTGCTACCCCGTGATCTTCTGGAGCTCTGCTTCCCAATCTCCTGAGCCCCTTTTTTCTCGACGCGGGGTTTGTCAGGTCTGGAGGGAAGAAATGGTACAGGTCTCAGTCCCTTCAGTCTGCTGGAGGTGCAGGATGGGCAGCGTTCACAAAGTTGTCACATGTGAGCAGGCTCTTCCCCTCGGGTTTTACTTGTCGGTTCTGGGCGCACAGTTCATCTTGTTTGGAGCCCTGGAGGGATGTCAGTCTGTTCTGGGGAAGCCCATTCCCTGCGGGCTTCCCTCTGCCCTCACAGCTCCTGTGCTCCCAAGTACCACTCACCCATTCTCTCCATCTCCACTTTCAGACCCTCAGCTGGGGCTGGGCTGCAAAGGCTGCTCACTGCAGGGGGTTCTTCACCAGAGGGAGGGACAAACCTAATGGTCCTGGGAACAGCACTAAAATCTTTATTGCTAAACCAAAATATCTTAGCTTTGTGAAGCCCACTGTGACATACCCAGCATAAGAGGGGAGATGCATTCCTCACAGTGCATGTACTTTGTTTGTTTCCCTGCTCAGGCAGCGTGACCCTCACTGTGCTTTTCATGCTGGCCATGCTGCATTGGCAAGTGTGATAGGACTGGGCATTGGCTGCTCCTCATCCTCTTTTCCCACCTTTTCTTGGAAAGGCAGGTCATGGTGGAGCCTGAGGTTTAGGTCACAGGTCACAAAAGGAAAGGTGAGCTTTAAAAAAGCTGTCATGATACAGCTGGACTCAAACAACAAAAAAAAAGCATCACATAGTAGTTGTTTTTGTTGCCCCATCTTCGTTGCATGTCAATACACATGGTAACTGTGCATAACTTTGTCAATGACAATGGATAATTAATTTGCTCACTGGGGCTGTGTTTTGGTCTTGATGTGATTTATATGTGATTTTTAAAATTTGCTTCTTTTTGCTTTTCGTTGTCATCATTGTTGTTATTTTCTTTTTGAGGCCCCTGAGGTTAAGGCATTAGTCCAGGGCTTTGTCAGGGATGGAAAAAGTAACTATCTGCTTACATAAAAAAAGCTGAATTCCAGCAATCAGTCAGGTCCCTGTTGTTCAGCCCTAAGATTCCTCCTGTCTCCCTGTTGCAGGGGTGGAAGGCAGCTCTGCACCCCCCCAAAGTGTGGATTTGTGTGACCCAGGGGTCCTGGCTGCAGCTGCAGGCACTGGCCTTCCCTGGTGATGCCCTCCTGGCCATCCAGCTGCTCCCCAGTTTGCCTGGAAAGCCAGGAACAGAGCTGCACAGGGGAGAGAAGGGAGATCCCTGGGCTACTGAGTAGATCCCTGTGTTGTGGGATGCAAATTCAGAGGCTGGCCCAAAAAGAGGAATCTCCCAAAAAGAGGCCTTTCAAGAGAAGTGTCCTACAAGGAGAGGACTTTGCCTGCTGGAAAATGTAGTTGGCTGCCTGTAGAGGCAGGATTAAGTCTGAAAATTTACTTTTAACTGAATAGATTAGATTTAGGGTCCTTTCTGAGCTGCTGTGGACTGAAGGATTTGAGCTGGAGAATCTTGGGGTTTATGTGATGGGGACTGTTTTCATAACTTGGCCTTCGTGTCTCTGGGGACTGCCTTATGAATGTGGAAAAGGCCCCTCTGTAAATCAGACTTATAAACCTTTTTATCCCCTCGAGGTCTTTGGCACAGACTGTTGATTTTTATTTGTGGTTTCATGCTGATTTGGATTGTTGCTTTTAATCCAGCACATTTTAGTTTAGGTTAGCATTTGTTGAAGGGGGTTTTTTTAGTTGCTTGGAATTTTTGGTTTGTTTGTTGGGCTGTTTTGTTTTGTTTTTTAATGAACTGGACTCAGGCAGTTTTTACAGTGTGTGTCACACTGCAAACTTGGAAGTTAAACTTGAATGATTAACAGAGGTTTCTTCAAAATCTGTCATATATCACCTTTATATTAAACTTGGAGATAAGGTATGTTATGTTCTTAAGTGGGGTGAAAGACTCATTCATCCCATCCAGGAATGGGGAGAGAGGTTGAGTTTGAGTTCCCAGTTTCAACTTGGAAGGTTTCCTAATCTGAGGGCAGTGAGGTCCCTCAAATCAGCTGCTCCTGCACTTCACAGGGGAAAACTGGCAGCTTGAAATGGGAGTGAATGGATCTGAGAGGTGCACCTACATTTATTCTGCACTGAAAGTTATTTCTAATGGTCCTCAAACTCAGTTCTTGAACAGGGCACATTGCAATTGCCTGTTGTTTTCCACTGTCAGAGATTTGGAAGGTGGGTTTTGCACCAATTAAATGACTGGTTATTATTTTGCACAGAGGTAGAGCAACGACAGATCAATGGCACTAGGAGTGCCAGCACAATACTGAGGGATTACATTTTGTGGATTATTAAATACCCCGTGGAAAAGAAAATATTAATTGGATTGTAGCCTTGTGAGTGAACAGCAGAGATGTGTAAGGAGCTGTGGCTTAGGAAAATAATTTTATCTTACAGTGGGTTTTAAGGAGTTTCAAGTGAGGGAGGTTTGCTGAAGTGCAGGAGCTGTAGTGAAGATTTCTGCTGTTCCAGGGAGCAGTGCTGAGAACCTTGAATGCAGAAGGTAGGTCTGATGTGATGGGAGGACAGAGGAAGATCCATCTGTGAGTTCAGTTTAGGGTTTGTGAATAACAGCCCATGCTGATCCTCCCTGAAAAAGGATGAATTCATAATTATGCTGAGATGTACACAGGATTCTGCTTGGAGTGAGCAAATTTCTTCCTGCTGGAATTCCATAAAGACTGCAGAGGGGCTTTCCTTGTCCCCCAGACCTTTGTGTGGTGTTGATTCCCTGGAAGAGCTAAGGCAGCTTGTCAGCTCTGGCACTGTGATGTTCTCTGGTGGCCTCAGTTGTAGGATGAGGCAGTTTCTGCACCCTCAGCCCCTTTGGGAGCAGGTTCTGCACACCAGGTCAGCAGAAGCAGGTTTGGCTTTGCACTGCCTGCCTGCTGAGTTGGACTGTACTGCTTTGGATCTGGCAAATCTGCTCTGAGGAAAAGAAAGTTGAGCATGGGCAGAAAGACAGATAAATAAATATATAAAAGCAACATCATCTTGTTAGTGGGGTGTCAAGGGCAGTGTAAAGGTGACATAGCATAAGTAATTTTGCTGTCAAAATTATTTAGAGATATCATTAAACTGCTTAGGGCTGTCTCTGCTGCTTCAGGGCACAGACACCTGGTTTTAATTTGCAGTGGTCTATGGCCAAACTTGCTGGCCTTATTCAAAGGGATCACTGCTAATTTGGAGCCTGGTGGCAAATACCTTCAGTGAGCCTGGGATCTAAATGGCAGAAGTGACTGAAGGATCAGAATTAACTCCCTCATCAACTTTGTTCATTTTTCTTTTCCTGAAGTTTAAAACTTACCAACTAGTTCAGCTTTACAGAGATGATGAACTTTGCAGATTGCTTGTTCTGGTTCAGTTTGGAGACAGGGAGTACAGAGAAGCAGGTTCCTCTTGGCCCTGGGCTTCAGAAGAGTGACCTGCTCTGCCTTTAATGAAGTAAAGTTTGGTCAGAATTGTGTGTTCACAACATAATTTTGTTTTGTCGATAGTTTTCCTTTTTCTATCTTATTTATTTATGTTGTGGTTTGTTTTAATTTTCTCTCCTGCATTGTCTTAACTCTGCTTCTCTTCTGCACAGGCTCTCTCCTTTGTTTTGTTACACAGCAGGTTCTTGCTTTGCATCTCTTCTCTCCCTTCTTCCTTCTCCATGTTGCTCCATCATCTTCACTTATTCAACAGCTGAGGAGTCTCCATCTTGACCATTTCAGGGCTTTTTGCTGTTACCAGGTGCTCACCTCCCTCACTGATTGTAGATGCCAGTGAAAATTTTGTGTCCCAAAGCTGGATTTTCCAGTTGAGGGCAATGAAAGGCAAGTCCCAAAGAGTTACTTAGTGTTGCAGGAATTGTGCAGTTTCCTTAATAAAGCTGAGAACATCTGTAGCACCTCTGCATTACTTTTGCACCCCTCCTTTGTGAGGGTAAATCTGTGTGTTCCACCTCCACTGCTGGAGCAGTGCATTTCCTTTCTTTTATTTTTGGCTCTGTTATTTTAACTAAACCAGTGAGAACAGAGAGGAAATTACACATTCCCCTGGGTCATAAATATCATCTCATATCAGATTTTCTTGTCTGAGGATGAGGAGGGATGGATGGAGGGAATTCCCAAGCATGGAAATAAATGTTCTTGCTCATTTATTTTACCTCTAGTCAATGTGCAACTTTGAGCTTTTACTGATTTCCCTTTATTTTGCACATGCCTACAAACCACAGGATCTGGGAATGCCAACAAGCCCCAGTTTGCCCTGTTCTTTGATGACCTGTATGAAAATATTCCTGCACATCAAATCCCTCATTTTAAGATGTCAAGACAGCTTCTGTTGGTTTAACAGTTCTTCAGTCTACCAGCAGCTTTTGCTAATAGGGATGTCCTTTGTGTTTGGCTAAAGTTGGTGTTCACCAGCACACACCCAGAGCTCACTCAGCTTTTTGGCAGTGATGTAGGGGCAGTGCCAAGGAGCAAGAGGTCTCATCGTGCCTCAGTGCAGTTGCTGGTGAGTGAGTTCCACTCTGATGCCCAATCATAAAAAAACCCTGAGTCTCAAGGTGGCCTTTTGTTTATCACATTGTAAAATGAAAAAAAAAAAATCACTTCGTGTAAGGTTTAATCAGCATTTGTAATTTTAACAGCATCTTCTGTCTTCAGATATCAGGCAGTACTGGTATTTCTTGCGTTGTGCTAATCAATTAGGAAGGCAGAACCTTTTTGGATGGTTTCCTGATAATTAAGAAGCAGGAAAACTTGAGAGGTGTTGGTGATAGAAGAGGCACTGAACAGCTTTTCACCTAGAGAGTGTGTCTTCTAAAATATTCCTAATGGTGACACTGCACCAAAGTTGTGTGTTTGCTTGTAGCTGATTCCCAGTGTCCTGCTGGGAGGTGTGATTGTTTTGGGTAATTTCAAGAGCAGCTCTGGGATTTTAAACAGCTTCAGTTAACTTGGGCCTCTTAATCACCACAGCTTCCTAGTAGAAAACTTTGGAATTTATTTTGCAAGCAAGCAGACCACTTTATTGGACTAGTTTGCTGCCTATGAGTTTCTTACCCTTGGAAGCTTGTTTTTCTCATCCAGCCTCTGGGACTTTGCTAACTCAGTTATGGCTGGATTCCACTCCAGTGGTAGCTGCTGTTCTGCCTATCTCTGCCCATCAAATTGCAGAAACTCCCTTGTAACCCCATCCTTTCTTTTTATCTGGAGATGGATGTGATAGCTGGTACTCAGCTCTGGTGAAGCCTCTTTTACTGTGTTGCCAGGGTAACCAGAGATAGCCCCTAAAGACAGGAAAGGGCAACATTCCTTTCTGCCACAGTCTGGAGCATCAGTGATTGAATGAGATTAGATAGAATTAGATAATCCTGAAATTCACAGCGATTTCATGCCAGACCTTTATTAAATAAGTAAAAGTACCTGCCCTTGTAGTAAAAATGAATTCTTTTAGATCAATAACTTTTCCCACCATTTGTCACAGCTGTGATTTTTGAGATCTCTTTTTCTGTGCCATGAGGTGAACCACACAAACATACCTTTTTTTCTTTCTTTTTATTTTTTTTTTCTCCCCCCAGAGGGGACTATAATATCAATTCTTGTTTTATTTCCCCCTTGTGATTCACCCCACTTAACTGTAAAGCACTCTCACAAAGGAAGGCACTACAGGATTCTTCAGTGATGGTTCAATGAACTAGAGTTGACAACAGTTGTGTTACTTGAAAATTGTTCACCATTAGTCTGAAGTATTGTAGAGTTTTAGGGTCAGCTAAAAAAAAAATGAAAGGAAGAAAGAAAGAAAATAAGTTGTATATTGTGAATGGCTTTTGTTCCTGATGTGTTCAGTGCCTGAAACTGTTGAGACTTCTTCATCCCTTCCTAGTGTGCTCCTGTTGAACTGATAACATCATTTTCTGATCCAAAGTAAAGGTGGGTTAAAATGAGCATGGCAGCATGAATGCAGATTGGACTTTGATCACAATCAGGTCTAGATTTACATCAGTTTAATTCTGTTGACTTCTTTTTCATCTTGAGACTGTCATGGCTTGCATCAAAATGCAGTGTGCCTCAGGGAACACCCAGCAGGGCATGGAAAATTTGGTGTGTTTTGGCCCTCAAGCTGTTTTGTTTCTTACCAACCCAAACTGGCTCTTTCAGAGCAGAGGGCTGATGGATTTCTGGTTTTGGTGGTGGTGCTGCCCCTCAGGTGCAGCTCCAGACACCACTGCTGAGGTTTTTGCAAGCATAGTGGACAAATGTGGTCTCAAAGCTGTCAAGAAGCAGCCCATCCAGAAGGAGGAGGGCAGCTCTTTATAAGGATGCTCCAACTGGGATAATCATGCTCTGTGGCTCAGAGACCTGCCCTGTCCAGCTTTAGGGGGATCCAAGGTGTGAGGTGGGGAAGAACCTGGCTTCCTACCTCGAGTAGCAGCACAGTAAAGACCACACCTGAGTTCAGTACAGAGTAAAGTCGAGGTGTCTGTGGCTTCAGTGATTTCCCATGTTTGGAGACCAGGCTCCACCTGGGGCTCAGCCCTGACAAGGAGAATGAATTGGAAACATGGAACAGTGCAGGATTCTTTATGGTGGGGGTTGCACTCCAGCTTTAAGTTGCTTGAATATTTTAAGTTGTGCTCCAGAGGAGTTGTCCTTAGTTTGCTGGGACTCCTTAATGTCATCTTGGTGCATGACTCTTTTTCTAAAGGCTTGTTCTCTGGGTGGAGCTGCAGTCACTGAGGAGCATAATGAACTTGGGGACTTGGGGTTCTTCAGTGAATTGGTGTTGGGGATCACAGGAGGGGGCTGCTAACCATGCACTTCGTGGCAAAGCACTGGGCACTTGGAGAGAAAACTTTTGCTTTGGCTGGTTGCTCTTTATGACCACTGAATATCCCACCCAATATCATAGTCAGCAGATGTTGAGGTGTCAGTTGGCAGCAGTTCTGCTGCATGTTCCTGTGCACAGAGGGACATCTGAAGCCAACACAGAACTGTGCAAACTGAGTGTTTCAGTAAGAAAACCTGACTTGCACTTTCAGAATCAAAACCATAGCCATGGTCTTGTGTGTGCTGGGTGTTCACTTGTGGAGCAGAGCAGAGCATGCTGTGGGCTGGGAGTCAGGTGTCTGGGCCTGTGCCCTCTTCCCTGCTGAAGAGAACCCACGTTGCTTTCTCCAACCTTTGTTTTTTTTTAAATGCAGCTCTTTATTTGGGATGTTTACCTTGGCTTACCCAGAAACGTTCTTTCTCAGAGCCCACGTGCCTTTTTTTCCCTTTCCATGATTCATCTTCCCCACATGCAGGCTGGGGAGAGCACCTCTCATCCTGCATATGGAAATTAAAATATTTAGATTTCTGGGTTAAAAGGTCAAGAGTCTGCTGTTACCACCAGGACTGAGCTCTTGTGCTGTAATAAGCAACAGGACTTCCCCAACCTAGTTCCTGTTTATGGTGGTTTCTCTTTGTACTTTTCTTTTTAAGGAAAGCATTCAATTTTGATTAAATGTCTTGGTCCTGTCCTTCATTAATCCTAGTAAAATGTTTCCATGGGTTACAAACTACTCTCAGTTTTTAGGAAATGAGGATGATATTGCTAATTGGAATTTGTTTAGTGTCAGGTTCCTGCCACTTTGTCTCTTTACAGCTTTGGAACTCCCATTTAGTAGCCATAGAGCATCACCAGGAAACCTTTTAGCCTTCTCCTTAGTCATTTAAATAGAGTGAGATCCTTCAGTCTGCTCACATAATGAGGCAATCCCAAATCTTTAATCATCTGCATGACTTCTGCAACACCCCAACACTCTGTCTCAGCATCCATCTCTTAACTGCTGGCACTGTATCCAAGGAATGCCAAGCCTGTGTGTGTATATATATACACACATACACTAATCTTCCTGCTCTGGTTACTGCTCTGGCATTTATGTCCACATTATTGGTACAGCCAGGGCATTGCCCATGATAAACCTCTTCACCTGATTCCCACCCTGACCCTTGCACCCATTTCAGTGTCACTTTTTCCTAGGATAATATTCCAAACTTTTAAAATTCACCCACTAGCCCACACTGGTTTGTGTCTATCCCATACCCTGGGATTTCATTACTTGCCATTCACTCACATATTCTCTGTGTTAACCATCAGCATTGAACTCTTTGTTTTCTTCCAAGTCATCAATAAAAATATTAGGGAGAATTGGTTACATGTTTATATTCTGAGATCTTTCAATCACCTTTTAATCCATTTGATTTGCACCACTTGTAATGCTCTGATTTCTCATTCAGAAAGTTGTGTGGTGTAAGATCAAATAACCTGCAGAAATCTGAGCACACCACCCCAGCACTATTGTCTCAGC